>NC_074671.1:28167627-28413989 GCF_029448725.1 Salvelinus fontinalis | reverse complement strand
CAGAGATCTGGGTGCCCAGGGCTGCGCGCCTTGTAGTGAGTTTCTCTGAGGCGCCTTTTTGATGTGAAGTTGAGGACTGGCTCTGTTGGACTCTCTATTCCGCAGTCAGTAGCAGTCGGCAAGGGTGTGATGCTTTCAAATCTGAGGTCTTGTTTTTCACAACAGATGTAGGATCTTAATGATCACTCTGTTGCCACAGAGAATTTTCCTGCGCAGCAGGATATCCAAAATTGTAGTGTATTTGAGTTTTAAAAAAGTAATCTAAAGTTTGGAATTTACACTTAAAAATGTCAGACTTGATTTGCCCTATCGAAAAATGTATCAACCCCTACAAAAATTGCCATGAATTATACTCCACAAAATAATTGACATTTCCTGTTGCTGCAGGATTATTTTCCTGCTCTGACAAAAAACAGGTCATATTAAGAGAGCAGATCTGTTGGAGGGGGTTGCACTTTTGGGACTATTCCATTTGTTCCATTGTGCCATTCAATCTCAATCAAATTCAGTTGAAATATCTGAGAGTGCTGGAATGATTGAAATATAAACAAAAGAGTGCTTTTCTTTCTGTCCGTTTTTCTGAAACATTGTTCCCATCCACCGCAAGTTGCACACAGCACAAGGGAAAATCCTAAAACTCGAACCTGACAAAGATTAACCTTTTTGTCACCTGATGGAGACATTCTCCATGGATAGCAGCAGAGGAGTGCACATCAGAAGTAAAGGTAGGAGAAATTTTGATACAAACTGACATTTGTTTATCCAGACACAGCAGAATCCTGGAGGGGGATGAAAAACCCACACACAAAACGCTGTGTCAACCCTGATCAAAGACGCCAGTTCCCCCTTGAAATACACATGCTGTGTATTTAAAGATCCCCCTCATGCTGTTCCAAAATTGCCTTGGCTTCTTTGCGATGCTCATTTGCTCATACTATCAATAATTCTCTCTGTTGAGATTGTGAATTTTAGACTTAACACCAGCTGAAGATTAGTTTCTCATTTTATACTACTGTTATCTTTGTGTCACAACCATTTTTTTTCTGGCACTTCTTTCAATGTACCCTCTCCTCTGCCTATCTGAAACAGGCATAATACGGCATACAATAATACTATGTGTTCATATCAGATTAATGTGGTCATATCAGATTATCTTCACTGGTCTGTACAGATGATTGTGAATTAACATGCTGCTGTCATTAATTAATAGCAGAGAGAGAGAGATGAAACCGAAACCGCTCCCCATTGTAATCCTCATGTGGTAGGCCCCAGAGATCTGGATGCCCAGGGCTGCGCGCCCTGGAGTGAGTTTCTCTGAGGCAACTTTTCTCTGAAGTCGAGGACTGGCTCTATTGGACTGTATTCCATAGGGGGTAGCAGTCGGCCAGGGTGTGATGCTTTCTGATCTGAGTTTGGGTTTTCACTACTTCAGAATGGAATAGAATGATCCCTCGTTTGCCCATTTTCAGTTCCTCTATACCAGAGCTCTCCAACTCTGTTCTTGGAGAGCTACCCTCCTGTAGGTTTTCAGTACATCCTCCTGATTCAGCTTATGAACTAGCTAATTAATATAATCAGATGCGCTAGATTAGGGTAGGAGTGAAAACCTATAGGACGGTAGCTCTCCAGGAACAGGGTTCGAGAGCCCTGCTCAAAACTGTGCATAAATGTAAACTCAAATACACAATACATTACATACATTAGTTAGCCTTGTTGAACAAACTTACCATGCTAGTAGTTTAAATATTGTTTACCCACCGTACTGTACCCTTCAATCTAGGTACATTCCATGACAATTCATGTGACTGTTGTCATTTGAGGATGTGGTACGAAATCTCAGATAGACACAGAATGCTGTGGATGAATGCTGCTTCTTTATTTCCCTGCCATGCAGAAAGGAGACAGACATTATGCAACACGTCAGCCAGGAGTCAGGACTGTGGGACAGTGCCTAACATCCTTTGGGCTATCCTGCTCCCACATGCATCTCCTCCTGCCCAAACATTTTAGCATCATCCAGCATGAAGCAGGACAAAGTAGGGGGGCGAGAGATTTGGGGGAACAAATCTGAATTAGGCTATTTACCTGGATGGCCCTCTCTCTCTCTCTCGGTCATGTGTGTCACTTTTGTCTCCACTCTATTCCCCCCTCAGACAAAACTGTCTTTGTCATTCACCCTTAATGCAGCTCAATACTAAACACAGTGGATCCAAGGAATCAGGGGGAGACATTTCCATCTTGTTGGCCAGATCATGAATATATGCAACACGCTTCTGAATAAGGCTGGCGACTCAGCTGTTATAAGAACATTTCCCATTTCCATCATCCGCATGAGAAGTAATAATTGTGTGAATGAAAGCATTGCATATTATATTTTCTGTCATGGCAGCTGTGCACTTGAGCACTTTTATTTGACTGAGCTAAACTCACTAATAAGCCTGTGTCCTCCTGCATGAAGGAAATACTGTTCTTATTTTGGCTCAGTTCTGTCAAACACAACTTTTCTCTCTCAAATTGGCATAGAGAATGGAGTGATGAAGAGCAGATGTGCTCCCGGAGTACAATCCCATTTATTTCATTATTTCTAGCTGAGCATGAGTCTTATGTACCATAACAATAATTAGCATACTACTATTTACAGACAAACGCTTCATCATTAAGATGTTCTCGCTATAGACAACTTCCATATTTCACATGTAACACCCTGATACGTCTAACAGAGCATCAAACCATGTCAAGAACACATTTCTGAAGAACCAATTTCCTCCTGAGTTGGAGGTCTTTTTGGTAGATTGTGTATTTCAGTTCCTGGTTATACATGAACATCAGCTGAATTTCTATCAAAGAGCTACACGCTGTACCTACTGTACTGTACTTCAAGTGGGCTGAATCAAGATTACGCAATCCAAACACAGAGACTGTACCTAACATGCAGCTTTCAAAAGCAGCAGTACTTTAGATTTGATAGACTGTCATTATACAGAGGGACTTACAATGAAATCAAATGTAAATTGACTCATAAACGATGAATAGCATAAGTAGAATATGGGTCCTTCCCATAAACAGCAGGTTTTTAACCCTAAAATTCCCAAAAGGGGATCCTTCCCGAAATTGTAGGACTTTGTCAAGCTGCTAGTTACCGACAAAAAATGATAACATCTGTGGTAATATGGAGGAATTAAGAATAATATATATTTTGTATACTATTGGTGTGAGGCTAAGCTGATAAAAGACCCAAATTTGCCACAGAGGTAGATGTATGTACACTGAAAATATATAAATATGCAGCCAATCCAGATTTGGCACCAGCCACTATAACAAAAACAAATAACAAAACATTGTAAATACATATTTAGCTTCCAGTCAATGTCTCTATACCAAGTTGAGAGTCATTTTTCAGATGCAATGGGAACTGTTGATAGCCCATAATGTTCCAGAGTTAGTTCATTCGACAATTTCTCCCCCTGAGTTTCACAGAAACACAACACTTTGAATGAATAACAGAAACATGTTCGTGACAAGTTGCTGTGGATGAAATTGACCAAATAACTGTAAAAAATCATTAAAATCACTAAAACGTGGATGTGCCAACGATCATTAGTCAACGATCATTGGTCTCTTTATGACGCCGGTGATGACAGAAATCAACGCTGTTATCGTTCGGATGAATCATGTCAATGACAATATAGTCCTGTGTATTGGGATCCTCATGTCACCCTCATGTCAGTTCACCTAAAGACCCCTTTAAGCAGCTACTGAGAAGCACTCAATAGATAAGCTAGCTGCCTATCTTTATACTACATCTTATCAGTCCTGTTTGTATCACAGTACCTCGCACATCCATTCCAGGGCGTATTAAGTCTAAATGAAATATGGGGACAATTATTCAGTGCCAGATATTAGAAGTCTGTGAGATGTTGTAAAGAATGGGCGACTGTAGTGGATGATGTTATACAATAGGTTTAAGAGCCTCCGTGTAACACCGAACGACTCCGTCTCGGTTTCTGTTGACCTAGTTCAATTTTCTTTTTCAATTACCTGTGGTATATTACCATCACAGCCATTGGTATTGTGGTATAAATCACTGGGACTGAACCCTGTGGCTATAGCAGACAGGCAGGCACCCCACTGGGTGATGTAGAGCTCTGTCTTGTCTGGAGCCTGTCTCTCTTTAATAGAGTTGAGATTAAGAAAATAACACCAAGCACTGATGACCCACATTTGGACGACAACGAGGCCGTGCACAGCTGCTGTACCACTTACACAGACCAACTGTATACTTACAGCGACACACGGTCGGGTTCAGAGAGGGAACATCTTAAATACGGAGCTTGATGAATGCTGGACAATCACGGCTGCTCTTTTACCAGATCCTAATTCTCGGAATTAGGGGAAAAAAGCCTCCACACACTAGATCACCACACTCATTTCAGCTCATATAAGTTCTTATAAGATGGAAGGGGGGAAACGATTTCCTGACTTGAAAGCTTATGTCAGATGCCGTGAGCTGAGTTTCCGTCAAGCAGTGGGAGGTCATTGACAGGGCTGAGGAGACCGTGCCGCTTTAACCTCACACTGAGGTGTGAAGATTAATCTTCCCTCAAGAATGGATTGCCAACCTCGAGAACCCTAGCAGGGAGAGTCACTGGCTGAAAAGGCCAGGTGTGAAAACACCCTTTAATCAATGAGGAGCCTCTATCTGGTGTGTGCTCATTGTGTGAGCGCAATTATGCATCGTGAACATGACACGTTAGGGGCACAGCGCACCATTGACGTAATTGTTAACAAGCAAGGCCTCAGATCACTCGGATGTTTTATGTTAACAAAAATGTTAATGTATTTTGTGTACAGGCGTTGGCGTTGTAACAGGAAGTTCAAATGGAGGAGAAGAGCTAGATTCAATCTGATCACCCCTTCTCAGCTATGCAGCATTTTTAAAGGAAATGTTCCATTCACGGAGATCGCCTTCATGGTAAACGCTGCATGTTGGTTCAATCGGAAAATACCTTTAAAATGTCAATCGTGCTGTAACGCAGATCCTCCGTGGTCCAGGTTGAATTTCCTTAAGAGTCTATTGACATATGTTTGTTTTGTTGCATGAGCTGTGTCTCAATGCACCACATGTCGGTGGCCGAACTAAAGCGGTGTATGTCAGACCATCAGACATCCCGAAAACCGGTCTTCGCAAGGAAACGTCTGTAGTGTCCTAACGGTTTGGCAAATAAACTAATATGACTACTCTATGGAAAGATGAGACTCACGAACACGATGGTCAACTCCACAAGTGTCACGGGACTCACCTGAAGGATATCTGTTACTGGTTTGAAAAGTTTATGGTAGCATGAAGGTAGTTTTGTGCCTCCCAAAAATGGGGTTAAAGGGATACTCAGGATTTTGGCAATGATGCCCTTTATCTACTTCCCCAGAGTTAGATGAACTGGTGGATACCATTTTTATGACTCTGTGTCCAGTATGAAAGAAGTTGATGTTGCTTTAATATTGCAGATAGATCGTATTGTAGCTTCCATCATTTCCAATCCCGCATGTATTTTTTGGGTAAATACATACAGTACCAGTCAAAGGTTTGGAATCACCTACTCATTCAAGGGTTTTTCTTCATTTAAAAAAAATAAATGAAGAAAAACCCTTGAATGAGTAGGTGATTCCAAACCTTTGACTGGTACTTTAATAGGGAAGACCTCAAAACAATGAAATAACACATACGGAATCATGTAGTTACCAAAAAAGCGTTAAACAAATCAAAATATATGTAATATTTGAGATTCTTCAAAGTAGCCACCCTTTGCCTTGATGACAGCTTGGCACACTCTTCTCATTCTCTCAACCGGCTTCATGAGGAAGTCACCTGGAATGCATTTCAATTGCATTTCAAGACAATCAGTTGTGTTGTGACAAGGTAGGGGTGTATACAGAAGATAGCCCGATTTGGTAAAAGACCAAGTCCATATTATGACTAAAACAGCTCAAATAAGCAAAGAGAAATGACAGTCCATCATTACTTTAAGACATGAAGGTCAGTCAATTTGTTTCTTCAAGTGCAGTCACAAAAACCATCAAGCGCTATGATGAAACTGGGTCTCATGAGGACCGCCACAAGAAAGAAAGACCCAGAGTTACCTCTGCTGCAGAGGATAAGTTCATTAGAGTTAAAAGCCTCAGAAATTGCAGCCCAAATACATGCTTCACAGAGTTCAAGTAACAGACACATCTCAACATCAACTGCTCAGAAGAGACAGTGTGAATCAGGCCATGGTTGAATTTTTGCAAAGAAACCACTACTAAAGAGCACCAATAATAATAAGAAAATTGCTTGGGCCAAGAAACATGAGCAATGGACATCAGGCCGGTGGAAATCTGTCCTTTGGTCTGATGAGTCCAAATTTGAGATTTTTGGTTCCATCCGCCGTGTCTTTGTGAGATGCAGAGTAAGTGAACGGATGATCTCTGCATGTGTGGTTCCCACCGTGAAGCATGGAGGAGGAGGTGTGATTGTGTGTGGGTGCTTTGCTGGTGACAATGTCAGTGATTTATTTAGAATTGAAGGCACACTTAACCAGCATGGCTACCACAGCATTCTGCAGCGACACGCCATCCCATCTGGTTTGCGCTTAGTGGGACTATGATTTGTTTTTCAACAGGACAACGACCCAACACACCTCCCGGCTGTGTAAGGTCTATTTGACCAAGAAGGAGAGTGATGGAGTGCTGCATCAGATGACCTGGCCTCCCCCATCACCAGACCTCAACCCAATTGAGATGGTTTGGCATGAGTTGGACAGCAGAGTGAAGGAAAAGCAGCCAACAAGTTCTCATCATATGTGGGAACTCCTTCAAGACTGTTGGAAAAGCATTCCTCATGAAGCTTGTTGAGGTAATGCCAAGAGTGTGGAAAGCTGTCAAAGGCAAAGGGTGGCTACTTTGAATAATCTGAAATATATTTTGATTTGATTAAAACTTTTTTGGTTATCTACATGATTCCATATGTGTTATTTCATAGTGTTGATATCTTCACTATTATTCTACAATGTAGAAAATTGTAAAAATGAAGAAAAACCCTTGAATGAGTAGATGTGTCCAAACTTTTGACTGATAGTGTACCTACAGGCGTCGTACAATTCTATATCAGATAGCTAAAGGATCCTTGTTAAAATAATTCCATATGTTAGCTTAGTAGAACACCCCCCCACCCACTCCATACTTGCCATGTTAAGTAACATTGAATATTCTTTGCTCGTATAGTTTAAAAACAATATCATTTAAAAAACAAGTCGTTAGGTACAGGCAAGGCCATAAACAAATAGGTAAACCGGGATATGACTAAAGAGTTAACCCCCACCCAGTAGCTTAGACTTTTAGAGGTAGTTAAAGGTCAAAATTGACTTGATTTCCAACCTCAATGGATTTCTTGGAGATAGTTATTTTGACCAGAGATGACTATTTCCGACATCTTTACAATACTATCCTACTCATGCCATATGTTTTTCCTGTATTTACTTTATGGCGATACATTTGGAAAAAAATCACACAAGAAATGTTTTGTGCAATGATACATTTGAAAAGTGTTATGTCCTTGTGATAGGAGAGCAAGAAGAGGAGAGACTCACTTTGTCAGTGCTTCGTTGCTTTTAAAAGCTAGTTAAATAATGAAATGCCTCGGTTGACTTGCCTGACTTCCCAGCTTTAATGAGGTGGATAACTGTGTTCTTTTTAATTAAGCTCCATTTTCTCTGACAACCTGGAAATAGATTTCTTGCCAATGGAAAGGGAAAGGATTACAAATTGACTGTGATGGCCTAGGCCCTTTTCCCAAACGCATCACCCCTTAGTATGTTCCAAAAGGCAAATCAAATGTGACTTACTCCCAGTGTCTAACTATATTTATTTCACAACATTTAAGAGGATGCAAACTGTATCTACTGCGTAGTTTATCCGTGTGCAAAAACGAAGAAAAAAGAAATCACTCAACGTAACATTTCAAGATAGTGTCGTGATTATGTACTCCATTGCATGTAGACTCCCACAACCCTGTCCACCAAAACAGTATTGTATCCTCGCTGTTCATCTCAAATAGCTATACATATGACCGCTTGCATTGACCTTAAGAAAATAACTGCTTTCAGTAGATATTCCACATGGACAATTATATAGCATGGCACTGTACTGAGATGACGAGCCAATACTAATAAACAATCCAGTACAGCAGTGAACTCTGGTGAGCTTGAATGACATGGAAAGGTCCATAGTTGACAGTCCTTCACAAGACTGCCTGGGGTATGAAGAGTATGTCCTTGAACAAGAGGAACACAAATGTGATCTATTGTATGTGCTTTAGGACAGCAATAGGAAGGAAGAGTAGAATCGCAATCTCAGCCTCCATGCCACTGCATAGCATAGTTGGTCTGGACAAAGGTTGAGTCTACACTTGAGGTGTAGCCCTCTAGCTCATCCTTTCTCAGTGTCGTGCTCCCTTCGCTATCATTCACTACACGCAGTGAGGTTTTATATTTTTACCTCTCTCTTAATCGCACTCGGTCAATTTGAGTTGAAATCAGTCAAATACAGATCTTTTTTTCTATTTACCACTTTTTATTCCAATCACTTCCTGAATTGAGTTCAATTCAAATTGACCCCAACCCTGACACGTACACACACGAGGTGGAGGACACTGGATACATCTAGGCTGCACTAGCGAACGGCTCCTAAGCGAAATGAAACAAAACGGCCTAAACCCAGCCATCAGAACACACCAAAATGTTTACTTTTTTTCAATGTGTCAATCATTCTCGGATCATCTTGGTCCCGCCAGCTAAATCCAAAAGACTTACTAGGGGGGCACTTGAAAATTCAGTGTCATTCCAAAAAGTGATCAAATTCAACATCTTCTCACAGACTCCAACCTTGACTTCCTCTGCCTTTCAGAGATATGGCTTCATATAAACTCTCCAGCTACTGCTTTGATTGTTTGTGCCTGTCTGCAATGTTTTCAGGATAGACAAGATTGAAGGAGGGGGTCTGATGATTTACATTAAAGAACATATGTAAAGTAATTCAGTGGTCATGTGATAATGAACTAGAATGTTTTGGCCTAAACGTTACACTGTCTCCCCAAATATATTTTACCCTTATTGGAATGTATAGACCATCTTCCACCAAAGTGATGTTTTATCAATTTTGTAACATGCTTAGGGAATGTGATTTTGGGAAAGAGCTCATCTTAAAATGGGAGATATTAACAAATGTTGAAGACAAATATTGTAGTAAAACCCTCAAATGGATCACTAATACCTTTGACCTTACACAGCTAGTTAAAGGGCCAACCAGGGTGACTTGTTCTAAAACACAGATTGATCTTGTTTTCAGTAATAAACTGGAGTGACTAAATCCTTCAATGTGGTTACTGGGCTGTCTGATCATAATCTAGTCAGAAAGCTTTCCAAGAACAGGTTTAACCTCTACTGTTAGAAAGCCTGATCAGCTCAGAATACCCAAGAGTGAATTAAATGATTTTGAAAACACAATTAAGGGAATTAACTAGAATGATCTCTTGTCCTATACAAAATGTCAAAGTTGATAGTCAGGTTTTATTTAAATCCCCAATACAGACTACAAAAAAACTGCTTCTGATTGGTTTGGATTTCTAAACTTTGAATATTTTTAGTCATTCTAGAGACATGAGGGTGCCATAGTCTAGGGTCTACACCAGAAGTTAATGGTTATAAGTAGGAGGAATGTATATGGTGGATACAGTTAAGCTTGGAATTTACTGAGTGCAGGGAAGACGGCCACATGTTGGCAGGCACTGATAAGGGTGGAGAGCTGTGGATTAGTGAGGAAGGGGATTGAGGTTAGGTCAGGTCAAGTTAAGGGAGAAGGAACAGTTTATTGCCAGTGTCAATTTCCTGCCTAGCAACAAAGATATGGTAAAGGAGGAGATTCCACCCCAAATTGGGGTATGTCTGTCTTATGCAGCTGTATCAACCCAATGGGTGAATAAACTTGGTTGGAGCTTTCAGTGTTTTCATCTGATATTTAGAACCTAACACTTCCTAAAGAAAATCAAAAACAAACCTGGCCAAAAGGCACTTTTCCTTGGCTAAATGGAGAATTCTGGAAACTGATGAACGAGATCATGCTCTAAATACTGCCCTAAGGTTCAAAATAGAGCATGACAAATGTAGGTTTACCATGTTGAGAAATAAGGTGATGAAAGAAATCACAGGCCAAGGCATACGTATTTATCAACAATTGGTGAAAGGAAATTACAAATTGATCTCGGAGAATCTAAAATAATTACAGGTTAAGACCATAGTAACACTGCAAAAAGACTAGAAATCAATGTGAATGACAGTGTAACAGAATGCAGTCTAAATAGCAACAGCCTTCAATTCTTACTTTGTTGACTCATGGTACTGACAGAACACCTCCACTGGTTTCTTTGGCTCAGCGCAAGTGAATGACACTTGTCATGACTGTCCACAAGAATAGAAATTGGTCAGATCAGGTTTGAAAATAATAACTTCAATCAAACCCACTCACCATAGACAGGGAAGGAAGAACCAGTGGGGGTTAACAACTCACACCCTGTTGTAAATAAAGAGAGAAGTTTCAGGTCTGTGGTCTCAAGATTCAAAGGAAAGTTCTTTGTTTCAACAAGTAGCCTAGTGGGGCAGCAGGTAGCCTAGTGGTTAGAGCGTTGGGCCAGTAACAGAAAGGTTGCTGGATCAAATCCGAGATCCGACAAGGTAAATCTGTCATTCTGCCCCTGAACAACACAGTTAACCCGGTAAGCCGTCATTGTAAATAAGAATTGGTTCTTAATAACCTGTTGGGGATGGGGGCGCTGTTTAGACTACTTATGCTAATTTGGCTAATTTTTTAAACGGCTTCCCACAAAATCCTTGATCGTACAATATGCATATTATTATTATTATTGGATAGAAAACAGTCTATAGTTTCTATAGGAGTTGAAATTTTGTCTCTAAGTGGAACAGAGCCCATTCTACAGCAATTTCCCTGACATGGAGTCAGATTTGAGAAATGTTGGCCACTGTTCTGAAGTCATTTAAAAGGGCACTGTCGTTGCTATGACTATACGGACACTTCTTACGTCTTCCCCTGGATGCCTTTACGTGATGACGATTCCAACGGGGTCGATTGCGCGTTCACAGGCCCTACAAATGAAAAAACCCTGAAGCTAGTCATTCTTTGGGAGCTGCGTCATGAGCCAAGAGGACACCGGCGCGCACTTGTTCCAAGCGTTAGTTTAGCCTGTTATATTTCTCCGGTCATCTTTTCACTCGTTATAGGAGTTAAAAACATCATAAGGTAGTTAATTTAAAGCGTTTTATAGCAATTTATATCCGTTTAGTGCGATTTTGGGACATTTATTTTTGCAACGATGTGAAAAGTTGGGCACGCTTTTCAGTTCATCCCGAACGCAGTTGACATTTCCACATGGCAAGAGGACAGCTTTCCACCAAAAGACGATTTCTCCCAAGAAAGGATCCTTTGCCCAAGATACTGATGGAAGAACAGCTCAAGGTAAGACATTTTTATTATGATAAATCGTGTTTCTGTCGAAACATTTTAGTGGCTTAGGACGCCATGTTTTTTGACGTAGCTTCGCTTGGCGCAAACTGTATTGAAAAGTAAGGATAAATTAAAAAATGTAATAACGCAATTGTATTAAGAATTAAATTGTCTATCAATCCCTGTCCACACTGTATTTTTTAGTCACGTTTATGAGTATTTATGTATAAGAGTAGATCACTGTCTAAGTGGCGCAAGGACATTTTCTGACCAACTGAGCTACATTTCACATTGTCTAACCATGATTTTGGGGGCTAAATATAAACATTTTCGATCAAACTGTATATGCATGTTGTAATGTGATGTTACAGGAGTGTCATCGGAAGAATTCTGAGAAGGTTAGTGAAAAAATTAATATCTTTTGGCGATGTTGACTTTTATCGCTCACTTTGGCTAGAATCAATGCTGGGCTGCTAATTGCTATGTGCTAAGCTAATATAACGATTTATTGTGTTTTCGCTGTAAGACACTTAGAAAATCTGAAATATTGTCTGTATTCACAGGATCTGTGTCTTTCGATTCGTGTATGCTGTGTATTTTTACGAAATGTTTGATGATTAGTAGTTAGGTAAACACGTTGCTCATTGTAATTATTCTAGTCCATTTGTGATGGTGGGTGCAATTGTAAACTATGAAGTCTACCTGAAATATGCACTTTTTTCTAACAAAACCTATCCCATACCATAAATATGTTATCAGACTGTCATCTAATGAGTTTTTTTGTTGGTTAGGGGCTATAAATATCTTAGTTTAGCCGAATTGGTGATGGCTACTGGTGTTGGTGGACAAATAAAAGATGGTGGATTATGCTAATGTGTTTTTAGGTAATAGATGTACATCTTTACATATTGTGTCTTCCCTGTAAAACATTTTAAAAATCGGAAATGTTGACTGGATTCACAAGATCTGTGTCTTTCATTAGCTGTATTGGACTTTAATGTGTGAAAGTTAAATATTTAAAAAAAATATTTTTTTTGAATTTCGCGGCACTGGTTTTTCAGTGGGGGGGGGGGGGGTGTGCCGCTAGCGCCACGCTGATCCTAGTCAGGTTAACTGACTTGCCTGGTAAAATAAAAAAACTTTTTCCAGCTGAAACTGACACGTTCGAAAGCAAATCCTGGAACAATATTTCTAACATAGAATGTGGGGAATGGTCAGAGGGCCTCTATAGAACACTAATGTTATTTTGTGATGTCATTACATTTTTTTAAAGAAAATAGTGTAACTTGGAAAGTATACCTACTACATATACAAAGTTTCAATACTATGCATTGTGCATGTAATATGAAAAATGTGTTTTTGTTAAAAGAGGGATGTGATGAGAAGATAAACTTTGCACAGTGAGTAGTCCCTGCCCCAAAGTGAGGTCAGAGAGTCAACTGGCCAGAACCGCCCCTTTCAAGAAATCTGTATAAATAATGGGTTTAAAAAACAGACCAGAAAACATGAAGCTGCACATTTAAAGTGGTTTGATCTTCAAATCTCAACACGAGGTTGAGACGATAAACTCACCTCCCGGATAATCACTGGTATGGCTGATTAGCTGTCCTAAGTAAAGCATCTTCAAAAGCTAATTTAAGTAGGACCATTCTGTTACTCTGCTCAAACCATCGAGAAGGTTGGCTAGCATATCTTCAAAGAAGCCTCTTCAAGAGTAAATGGAAGGAAAGTTAAATCTTTGGTTCTGTTCAGGACTACTAAGTCACCGGATACCGGACAACAATAAAAGACTTGTTGGAACCATTTTAGACCATCAGAGCCTTACAAGCGTGCCGCGAAAAGGCCCATCCCTCTTTCCAAGGCTGCCCTGTTCACTGAGACACCCCCGGCAAACCCAAGCATTTTACTTAAAAACATGAATGATTTCTTACTCAAAGCGGGCGGCGCTTCGTGTGCAAAGTATATGGTTACAGTAGGTGAGAGTAATTTCTGAATGTACCTATGTTAAGTGTCTGTCCCTCTCCCTCCACTTTAACAAGCATCAATGTCCTTCCGTTACGGACCTGTTTTCAGCATATTACGTCTCCAGTCAATTACCGGTGCAGAGTGTATGTTGTCACAACCTGGCTCTTAGAGGGTGACAAGGGATTCCACACGTTGGCAGTTAAGGAGTAACTAAAATATTAACTATAAAACTACAAAGGAAAACTAACCTGTGAAGTGTGAAAGTAGGCATGTGAGTAGTGTAATGGAGATGCAAGGATTAAGGTAAAATGTGTGTAAGTGTTGAAAGGGTCACCTAATCAAAAACATAATCAAGCAGATCATAAAACAGTGCTTGTGGAGAGAGCCAGGACTGGGCACCAGGAACTTTTATCTCCTAGTTGATCCCAAACCCAGGTGCAACTTGTCACCTCAAAAATCCAATCAGCTCTACCTGTCCCCAATCTGCAAATAAAAGCGCAAACACAGAGAAGAGTCAAGGAGAGTGAAACACCCCCTCCCAATAAAATCAGGGACTAACAAGGACCTGAAAACAAAACCCACAACCACACAAAAACTGATCAAAAACCATAAAGGTTCAGACAAAATACTATACCAACCATAAAAGGAAGAGGCCCACCAGATGACCATGACACCAACCCAATCAAATCGCCTGAACCCGTCCAACCTCTGCAACCACGGTACCTGGAAGCAACACTAAGAGAAATGGAGACCAAGCGACAGGAAAGCAGACACCAGAGCAACGGGAATGACAAAATAAACCCTGTACAGACCACCAACGGAGAGGAAAAACAAACGCAACAAAGGTGTCTGAAGATCAACTAAATCAGTGCACGGGAAAGCGTATCAGCCACCACATTATCCACACCTTTTACATGTCATACATCCAAATGGAACGCCTGCAGGAACAAACACCAGTGTACAATCCTGCGATTTGGGCAAAGCATGGTGTGCAGGAAAGTAAGGTGAAGGCAAGGGCCTCCTCCCCCACTGAATAAGTCAACTGATAGCCATTTCTCCTGAAATTAACAGCTAACAGGATGTTCAACACCTACATCTGCTTGAAGCAACACGGCCCCTGCCCCCACATTACTGGCATCCACATGTAGGTTGAAAGGCTGTTCCAATCGTGGGGCAGCAAACAGGGTCAGAGATAAGAAGCAGTTTCACATTTTCAAAAGCACTCTGACAGCAGGTAGACTAGATTAAATCAGCCCTCTTCTTCATCAGATCAGTCAGAGGTGCTACAACCATAGAGAAGTTGAAGCAAAACCCCCAATAATACCCAACCATACCTAGGAAGTGTTGCAGCTCCTTCTTGGTGGTGGGCGGTGCAAACAGATCGATAGCGGCCACTCTAGCCCACACAACCCTGCCCGACCTCTCTGCCGAGTTAAGTCACTTGCCTGGGCAAACTCATATTTGGCTAAGTTCAAAGTGAGACAGGCCTCAGCCAAAAATCTAAGAGCAAAATCTAAGAGAACCATCTGGCTTGCTCACCAAGAGACACGGCGTGGCCCAACTGGAGAACGATGGTACAGAAATATGATTAACTATTCTGATTTGTGCACTGCCAAATGTGTACAAGAATGTGTCAGCAAACAAAGACTGAAAATCAGTGATCAAATCAGTTAACTCTGCTTGACAATCAGACAGGTGACCCAAAAAACTCCAAGTTTGCAGTGGACTCTGAATTCATCAACCTACCCTGCAAAATACCATCAGGGCCCAGCCCCCCCCTCTTCATCACACTCTGCCACTGTATGTGAAGGTGGTGGCTGACCTCAGATCAACGGATTCCACCAAAAGAACAGGACTAACCACGTCATTTTTAGCACAGTTCTGATATAGCTAATTCAGAAGACAAACAAGCATACTAGGGCTTTAACAAATTGACATGGCAGAGCGGATTCGCCTTTCTGCACTCACGGGTAGCAATCAGAGTTCAGATCGGACAATTGGCGAAACTGTGTATGGGCCACTGAATTTGGCCTTGAAAGGAGAACCGACAATGGGTAGCAGGGCCAGAACCTGGTCCCCTGGACTAAATTGTCAAATAACCTTTTCATCCTCTTACCACGCTGCACCTTGGTCCTCTTCTCTTTCTCCCGACGACAATTGTTACAGCAAGTAGACATACTGGGGTGCAAAAAACTGTAAAAATAAAGAGTGATCTATCACAAGATCACTACAGGAGATAGGCAAACATAAATAATTTAATGGATTATCAAACTGTTCGGCTATGTGTTGTGTAAGTTCCGTTATGACCGTAGTGTCAGCACGGCTCATAGCACAAGTCACATTGCATGCAGAGAATATCTCAGACAATCTCTGTACGTTTTCATCGATAATCCCTACATGGGATGGGGTATGAGAAACCATGAGAGGAGATGCATCATCCCAGACACGATTACCGGCTAAGTTGTTACCAAAAATCACATTGACACCGTCAACGGGCAGAAAGGGACGCACTCCAAGGGAAACCTCACCTTGCACTAGGTCAGATATAAGTTTGACTTTGTGCAAGGGTACAGACAATGCATTCAAACCTGTCCCTAGAATCAGGACACTGGTTTCTATATCTGTCTCCAGAGAAAAAGGCAGAACAGACGCCAAAACAAACAGTTCAGAGGCACCAGTGTCTCGCAGAATCTTTATTGGCACTTGCACATCACTTCCCAATAGTGAAACATAACCCTCTGACAAAAGGCAAATAATCAGTACTAAAAGGTTTGGACAAGTCTTGAGCTTGCACAAAAGGATTACATGAGGAACAGGCCCAGCTAACGCAACAGGTTTTACATTTGTGCTGGCCAATCTGCTGACCTTTTTTACCAAGGACAAGACATTCGTTCTTCCAGTGGCCTTTACCTTGACAATAATTACAGATTTTACTTACATCATTCTGTCTGCATGAACCACATTCGGATCTAGATGGAAATGTGTCATTACCAGAACCAAAGGAATTTGCTGAACGAAATCCACTTGAACTGATCCTCTGCCCCCAATCTTGCATACGGGACTCTCCAAAATTGCCGTTGTGGGTCAGTACGTACTCATCTGCCAAAACAGCAGCTTCAGAGGCAATCTGTATTTTGTTAATTTATATAGGTAGCAAGACGATCAGGGTCAGATTTGTTCAAATTGTTCGAGGACAACCAGGTTGCACAAATCTTCAAAACTAGCGACTACTGACACAGTAGTAATTGAATTAACAAATCCCGTGAACTCAACATGGGACTTTTTCACCTTTCTTCATCGCTCTGAAACACTGTCAATACGCTTCAGGGACCAACTCGTAAACATGGACAGCAGTTTTAACCTTTACGTAATTATCACTATATGTAGAGCTAAGAGATGAGTAAACCTCCTGAGCTTTACCGGTCAAAACACTGTAGCATCAAAGTACGGTCTGCATCAGGCCAAGCCCGGGAGTCTGCTACACGTTCAAATACCTAAAATAGATCAGGATCCTTTTCAGTAAATTTAGGAAACAAGCAGAGATTACCAGCAACATAAAAAGGCAGAGAACGACCAAGGAAAGAGCGTCTCATTGGGGAGCTTGAGTAGTCATTCTCAAAAGAAAATTCACCTGAAGGTTTGCCTTCTCTGACAAGTTCTAACCGCTGATGTTGCACCCGCACTTTAACTTCTTCCGTATCCTGCTTCAACCTTTCCAAATCAAGTTATTTTTGCTGTTTCAACCTTTCCAGATCTTAGTCATGATTTATCTGCAATAAAAGTAACTCATTTTCTGCTCAAATGTCAAACCAGCACTAGACAATTGGTACAGCCAATACAGCTGAACTAGGTTCACTAAATTCTGACTTCAAAATACCAGCTGAAAGCAAATTAACTGACAGAATTGACCTCACTATCCTTGAGACATTTGTCACTAATCTCAACATGATAATATTCACGCAACTTCAAAAGCTGTTCCTTCATAAACTGCATAAGCAACTCTTCAGGAGCACGGACAAAATCCTCAGTAGACACCATAATGCTACTACCAAATGAACAGATTAGTAGCCCAAACTATGAACGGCCCTAATGAGCACATCGACTACAGAAGTACATAGCTGACTTAAAACCTCTTTAGGCTAGGGGGTGCTGTTGTCACTTTTTCTGGAAATCGTGTAATTTTTAAACGGCTTCCTACTCAATTCTTGCTCGTACAATATGCATATTATTATTATTATTGGATAGAAAACAGTCTCTAGTTTATATAGCCGTTGAAATTTTGTCTCTGAGTGGAACAGAACTCATTCTACAGCAATTTCCCTGACATGGAGTCAGATTTCACACATCTTGGCCCCTGATCTGAAGTCAGTTTAAAGGTCGCTGTGAATGCTATGAGGATACTAACACTGCTTACGTCTTCCCCTGGATGTCTTTACGTGATGACGATTTGAATGGAGTCGATTGCGCAATCACAGCCTCTATAAATCAGATCAACGTGTAGGTAGTAACTCTTTTCCAGATGCGCCGGACGCGCGGTGGACACCGACCTGCTCTTTTTCCAAGCATTAGTGTAGCCAGTAATATTTCTCCGGTCATGTTTTTACTTGTAATAGGTGTTAAAGACATCATAAGGTAGTTAATTTAAACCGTTTTATAGCAATTTATATCCGTTTAGTGCGATTTTGGGACATTTATTTCTGAGACACTTTGAATCTCTGGACACGTTTCCAGTTCATGCCGAACGCAGTGGGCATTTCCACATGGCAAGAGGACAGCTTTCGACCAAAAGACGATTAGACCCAAGAAAGGATTCTTTGCCCAAGATTCTGATGGAAGAACAGCTCAAAGTAAGAACAATTTATTATGATAAATCGTGTTTCTGTCGAAAAATGTTAATCGCTTATGACGCCATTTTGTTAGACGTAGCTTCGCTTGGCGCAAACTGTATTGAAAAGTAAGGATAATTTAAAAAATGTAAATCAGCGATTGTATTAAGAATTAAATTGTCTATCAATCGCTGTCCACCCTATATTTTTTAGTCACGTTTATGAGTATTTATGTATACGACTAGATCACTGTCTAATATGGCGCACGACATTGTCTAACCAGCTGGGCAACTTTTGTCATTGTCTAACCATGATTTTGGTGGCTAAATATGCACATTTTCGAACAAACTGTATATGTATGTTGTAATATGATGTTACAGGAGTGTCATCTGAAGAATTCTGAGAAGGTTAGTGAAAAAATTAATATATTTTGGCGATGTTTACGTTATCGCTGTCTTTGGCTAGAATCAATGCTCTGGTAATGTTTGCACATGTGGTATGCTAATATAACGATTTATTGTGTTTTCGCTGTAAGACACTTAGAAAATCTGAAATATTGTCTGTATTCACAGGATCTGTGTCTTTCGATTAGTGTATGCTGTGTATTTTTACGAAATGTTTGATGATTAGTAATTAGGTAATACACGTTGCTCTATGTATTTATTCTAGTCTAGTTGTGACGGTGGGTGCAATGGTAAACTATGATATCTACCTGAAATATGCACATTTTTCTAACAAAACCTATCCTATACCATAAATATGTTATCAGACTGTCATCTGATGAGGTTTTTTCTTGGTTAGTGGCTATCAATATCTTAGTTTAGCCGAATTGGTGATAGCTACTGTTGTTGGTGGACAAAGAAAAGATGGTGTCTTTTGCTAAGGTGTTTAGCTAATAGATTTACATATTGTGTCTTCCCTGTAAAACATTTTAAAAATCGGACATGTTGGCTGGATTCACACGATCTGTGTCTTTCATTAGCTGTATTGGACTTGTTAATGTGTGAAAGTTAAATATTAAAAAAAATAATAATAATTGAATTTCGCGCTCTGCCTTTTCAGTGGAATGTGGGAGGAGTGCCGCTAGCGGCACCCCGGGGCTAGACAGGTTAACAGTGCAAAAACAGATGAGTATTACTTGAGTTTCCCCCAAATCCTATTAAACTTAACCTTAGTCTTCGGTGGCTAACAATGTTTATCCTGTGTTCCCATTTAATTAGCTAGTAAATAAATAATTAAACCAATTTATGTAGTAGTGAACAATAAGTAAGGCTCGGGTTTTTGCAGATGCAAGGAGGTTACGACTGTTCATAACGATAATATGATATGAGGTTAAGTTGACTGTTCACTGATGTGATAGATAAAGACCTTTTAGCATATCATTCTGAGAAAGTAACTCTTTGAAGAACCGCTCTCATGGTGCCCCAGATCCAAACGAGTTAATAGTTACATGATTAATTTAATCGGGTAACAATTAAACATAGTTTTAAATAACAGTCTTCAGATTGATGAAGTCGAGTCATGACACACTCAACCTGTCTTCATCATAAGGGAGGCTTCTAAGTCAGAGGTGAACAAGGTGATTAGCTCATTAAGAAGTCGAAAGCCAAAGATGTGTTTAGGCTGGACTCTACCTTTCTTCAAAACGACAGAGTCATTGGCCCTATTACTAAAGTCACCAACAAATCTATTGGTCAGGGTGTGTTTCCAAGGGTCTGGAAGTTGGCCATAATAACAGCCATCTTTAAATCAGGTGACTCTGCTGACATGAGTAACTACAGGCCAATTAATATACTACCTGTGGTGTCCAAGGTTGCTGAAAAGTGTGTAGCAGAGCAACTGATTGCCCACCTCAACAACAGCCCCTTCACATTACACTCCATGTAATTTGGCTTCAGAGCAAAACACTCCACAGAAAAGGCCAACTGCTTTCTTCTGGAAAAATGTGAAGTCCACGATGGACAAAGGGGGTGTTGTAGGGGCTGTATTTCCACACCTAAGGAAAGCTTTTGATACTGTTAACCCTGAGGTTCTCATCACAAAACTGTCCAAGTTCAACTTTGTGCCCCGATGCCTTGAGACGGATGAAATCATACCTTGAAGGCAGAACCCAGTGTGTCATAGTGAGCATTGAGCGGTCACCCACTTTCAGTTATGATGTGGGTGTGCCCCAAGGGTCAATACTGGGACCCCTCTTGTTCAGCTTGTACATTAATGACATGCCTTCTGTCTGTACTTGGTCTGAAGTTCAAATGTATACAGATGATAGTGATACAGTATATGTGCATGCAAAGAGCAAACAAGCTGCACAATGACTCACTACAGTAACTTACTACTGTAACTCACTACTCACTACTGTTACAACGTGGCTCAGTGAATCATGTTTGAATCTCAATGTGAAATCTCATGTTCTTCGCAAAGAGGGCAACTAATGCTACTGAGCCAGACGTCTATGTGTCAGGGGAGAAGCTCCAGGTGGTATCTCATTTTAAGTACCATACATGATTCGAACCTCTCTTAAAAGCAGGTGAAAAAGGTAACTCGAATAACCAAATTCAACCTAGCTAATTTCCTATTCATACGAAATTGTTTGACTACAGAGGTAGCAAAACTGTACTTTAATACTATGATTCTGCCCTACTTAACACCGCCTGGTATAGAGGTCCTGGCCGCCTGGTATAGAGGCAGGAAGCTTGGTCCCAGTGATGTACTGGGCCATACGCACTACCCACTGTATCGCCTTGCGATCGGAGGCCGAGCAGTTGCCATACCAGGCGGTGATGTAACCAGTCAGGATGCTCTCGATGGTGCAGCTGTAGAACTTTTTGAGGATCTGAGGACCCATGCCAAATCCTGAGGGGAAATAGGCTTTGTCATGCTCTCTTCACGACTGTCTTGGTGTGTTTGGTCAGTTTTAAATCACCTTTGGCTTGACCTGATCTTCCAGCCTCCTACTACTCTCTCCGTTCCTCTCAGTTGGGACTTTAAATGGTATTATTTTGAGTTTGAGTTTATTTAATTTTGTTTTACAGGTGCCTGTTTTAGCCAGCCGGCTAATTTTCAACCGCAGTATAAGGGCACAAGGTGAGACCCAGATGCGGACATGGGAGGCAGATGGTTTGAGTCTTCATATTTATTTAGCAATCCAAAAGGGGTAGGCAAGAGAATGGTCGTGGACAGGCAAAAGGTCAAAACCAGTTCAGAGTCCAGGAGGTACAGAGTGGCAGGCTCGAGGTCAGGGCAGGCTGAATGGTAAGGCAGGCAGGTACGGAGTCCAGAAAACAGGCAAGGGTCAAAAACCGGGAGGACTAGTAAAAGGGAATAGAAGCAGGAGTACAGGAAAACCACTGGATGACTTGAAAAACATACAAGACAAACTGGCACAGAGAGACAGTAAACACAGGGATATATACACCAGGGATAATAAGCGACACCTGGAGGGGGTGGAGACAATCACAAGACAGGTGAAACAGATCAGGGTGTGACACGCAGTCCCAGGGCAGGTTATTAAAAACAATTACAATAACAATACACACAAACAATGAGCAGTGAGCACACGCAGAGCAACATAGGACAAGCAACACATAGCACGCAGACAGAGCAAGAGCACAAAAAGCAACAAAATAAAATACATAAAAGCAACAAAGTGTTTCCACACCTCACAAGCTACAGAAAACAGATAACATGGAATGCGGCAATACACAGTTAGGAATTATATTCACAAGTCTGATTGTCGTTTAGCCATGTTTTTTGTGAAGGCGTGATAGGTGGTGCAGTTGTGTGTCTGATGGCCATGTGTTCCAGACATGGAAAGCTCTCACAGAGAAAGCAGATTGACTAAAGGTGCTTCTCCTTAAGGCAACTATACAGTCACCTCTCATGGCAGACCTTGCGGATCTGCTGCCATGGGTTTTGGTTTTCTGTTTGACAAAAGTACTAAGTGGATGGGGAGCCAGGCCATTTAGGATCTTGAATACAAGACATGCGTCTGTGTAGTTGTCACGTTCCTGACCTGTTTTCTGTTGTTTTGTATGTGTTTAGTTGGTCAGGACGTGAGCTGGGTGGGAATTCTATGTTGTGTGTCTAGTTTGTCTGTTTCTATGTCAGCCTAGTGTGGGTTGTCAATCAGAGACAGATGGTAGTCATTGTCTCTGATTGAGACTCATATATAGGAGGCTTGTTTTGTGTTGGGATTTTGTGGGTGTTTGTTACCTGTCTCTGTGTTTGTGTTCTGCACCAGATAGGTCTGTATCGGTTTTGCACATTTGTTATTTTGTATGTTGTTTGTAGTGTTTCACTTGTTCTGGTATTAAACATGTTTAACACTAGCCGCGTTGGACTTTGGTCCTCTCCTTCACCCCTGGAAGAAAACCTTTACAGTAGTGCACAAGATTTTCCCAACTCAGGAGCTCATACTTGATGAGGATGTAACAATGATGGTGGCTATTGGGCTTTCTATCAATCAATTTGAGAGCCTATTTGTAGACATATTGAATGGGTTTTAATGTTGTACAGCAAGCTTGGGCCCAACTAGTCAAGCAGTATTTTAAGTGGGGGAGTATCATAGCATTGAAGTACAGTTTTACTATCTCTGTAGTCAAACAATTTTGTATAAATTGGAAATTAGCTAGGTTGAATTTGGTTTATTTGAGTTACCTTTTTCACCGTTTTTTTTTAAGAGAGGTTGGAATCAAAGTGAGGACTGAGATAATAGTAATACAATATTCAGTGCTGTCTAATTTGAGTGAAGTCTGTTTCTTGTGATGTCCTAAGATACAAAGAGCTGTGAAAGCCTGTCTACAGATGAAGAGATACCAATGATGAGCAGTGGTTCTCAATCCTGGTCCTGGGGACTCATTTCTGTTTTTGCCTTAGCACTGCACAGCTGATTCAAATGATCAACTCATCATCAAGCTTCAAGTGGTATTTTTGTATTTATTTGTGATGCTATCCTTGATATGATCCTGCTGTTGTCACATGCTACACACGCACATGTGGGTGCACATGCATCTATCTATTCAATGTTATCATTTGTTATAAAAGATATTATACTTCAGTAATCGACAATGATCTGGTGATGTAAAATATTTTATATTTGAGATTCTTCAAAGCAGCCACCCTTTGCCTTGATGACAGCTTTGCACACTCTTGGCATTCTCTCAACAAGCTTCACCTCTTAAAGGAGTTCCTAAATATGCTGAGCACTTGTTGGCTGCTTTTACTTCACTCAGCGGTCCAACTCATTCCAAACCATCTCAAATGGGTGATTGTGGAGGACAGGTCATCTGAATCAGCACTTCATCACTCACCTTCTTGGTCAAATAGCCTAATGTTCGCTAGCTGGTTTGTTAGCTACCTGCAGATTCATGCAGGGTAGTAACGTCATGAGTTGGGATTATAGTTCATTGTTCAGCTAGCTAGCTACATGTCTTAACAAAAGACTCCACAATGCAAGTAACCATTTCAATAGAATATTAATGATATCACTGCGACAACTTTTAATAGATGTAGCTGGTAAATTCGCTCTGGCTATCTACTCTGATTTCAGAGCAATCTCGTCTGAGTGTGCAAGACCGCAGAATAACTTAAGAATTTACGAACGCTCAACACCCGTTGAATGTGGCTGGTGTCAGTAAACGTTGGCAAAAAAGCGTAAATTGTTGCCAGCAGCACAGTTGAAGTCACCAACGCTCTGGATAACATAAAAACAGCCTAACCAGCTCTGCAAGGGCGAGTTAAATGGTCAGAGTGAGCTGTTTTCTCATTTGTGTCTGGAAGTAGCTAGCCAACTTTAGCCAGTTAGCTTGGGTGCTTGACTGCTGTTAAGACAGAACGCTCGGATCAACCCTTAAAGAGATGAATGGGGCTAAAGCTTAAGAGGGTGTGAACGATGCTGAATGGGTGTAGACAAGAGCTCTACAGTATGTACTAAAACATTGAAACGCCATTTTCTCAAAAGTGACGTTAGAAGTTTATCAACTTTCAAAGCAGAATTACTTTCCCATTATTTCTCAACTGCAGTGTATGATATACCATTTTCTAGCTCGAAATCTCTACTTTTATCCAATGTAAAAAACACTTTCAAATTTTGCTACATAAGGCCGAATCGAGGCGGTCGGTCACATATGTTGTCTTCCCTGCTCCTCTGTTCTTACCTTTCTGTATTTTACACTCTCTCACACCTCTCTTTCCACCTTATCATTCTTCCTCTGTTTTTATAATGGACACCAGATGTGTATTGAAGTATAGATTGAACTTGTATTTATAATATAATATTACAATATTATAATGCATGTATTATGTATTTATAGCACTTGGATAATGACATTTCAATAAAGCTTTTCATATTCTCTACTGGTTGAAATTAAGTCTCTCATTTCATGAAATACTAAACCTCTCCTGTGTCCTCAGATCAGTGCAGATAAAATAAATTAGATATTGAGAAGAAACGGTTGTAAAGTTTTTTCATGACGCATAGGAAGTGTAGTGTACAGTTTTTTAAATTCTGTTTCTGTATATGAATTACAAATCAGCGTTTTACTAGTTAAATCATGTTTCTAGTGTTTTGCATAGTTACAATGTGTAACCATTGATGTCCCAGGATCAGGATTGGTAAACACTGTTGAAGTGTATAATTGTAAAACATACATGCAGTCACAGCATCATTCAAAGACTGGAGTTTGGCACTCCTGCTATTGGATATGACTGAAAACGAATGTCTCACAGACATTCATACCTGAACTGCACCTTTATTGGCCAAGGTAAAGTACATGATCAGTGAATATATTCTATGTACAGGCTACAATGTGGGGATCTCAAGCTTGGAAATAGCTAAATGTATACACGACTTGCATCCTTGGCACAAAGTGATATTATACTCTACTCAATCCACAGGCTTCATTAATGTCATTCAGACTGTTTTGAAGTTGATACAACTGGCTATGATAGCGGAGGTTCATAGCTAGGTTCTGAACTAATATTTATACCAAACATTTTAGGAGCCATACACAGATCGGCTACATAGCTAGCTACACATCCATAGGCATACAGGTTTTTTTTTACCCTCCACTGCACAATAAGCAAGAAAATAGTTAGCTAGCTACATAACTTCAGCTGCCTTGCATAGCAAATATCAGCAAGGCAAGCTTACAAATTGTACATTCAATTTGCAGTAAATGTTTTAACTAATTACATTCTTTACGTCCACTGTTCCACAAGATGGCAGCCTTGTTTGCTGGTTGTTTCAGGAGTCCCTAAAACATTTAACAACCAGAATTACAATTTCATACTCATGTCTCAACACCCATAAATCTATCCAGCTAGCTGGCTAATGTTAGCTAGTCAGCTAGCTTGCTAAATAGTGATTTTTGTAAATTAACTTGATCACAAAAAAATATGCATACTCGTTTGTCTCTACGTTAACTAACATATTCCTCTCAACTGTAATTTTTTTTGCATTGTTCGTTATGACGTTATAATTACTTCCATTTGCAGTATTCTTGTAAGCCATCTTTGCTGAAGAAAGTCTCCAGCCTTGGGTAAAATAGCGTCAAATTTATCATGGGAACCACTCGATACGATTAGTCCTCGCCCAGCGGTCGCCGCTGGTGATTTGCATAAAGTTGGGAAATGTTTAACTTTTTCACCACCTCCCACGCCACCTTCGCACCGCCCAAAGGTCCCCCGCCCTCTCTGCTTCTCACCACTTTCCTTCCATTGAAAATGAATGGGAAGCGGTGTTTCATCGCACGGCCCCGCGTGCTAGTGTATACGAAGGGTAAGCCTCCTGAGGCTCCAGTGTGTGTGACCTCTATTTACCCCAGGACACAGGAACATCTTGCCTTCTGGCCTGTGTACAGACTAACCTCTCTCCTCAAGTCCTCAGCCATGTGTAAGTGTACTGTAGGAGTGTGTGAGTGTGCCCGTCCTATAGAAAGTGCCTGCTTTGCAGTTACACTATATTACACTAGAGTTTGTCCTCAACAGGGCAGGGTGACAAAGTCGGCATTCCCACGGATCTGCTGACAGATCAATCTCACAGCTCCAGTCTCTCTCCCGCTCTCCTTCTTCCTGGGAGAAACCCTTCTGTCAACTCGGTGGGACTGCTCTGGCTCCATCAACCTCCTCTCCTAATAAATAAGATCACGGTCAAAATGAAGAGCATTATTACCGCTGACATCTTTATCCCCTGCCTAGCTTATTTAATATCCAATTTGTTTCAAGGGATTCCTAGTGGAGTTGATCCTTTGGGTGAGCCACACTGGGCTGCTAAAACTCTGTTTCGATATGTTTGCTTTGTTTCTAAAGGAAGGGAACTACTTTATGGCTCAGAGCCTTATTGTTGTACATTCCACTGCCACTGTAATGTGATTAGGTATATGCTTGTATAACTCAGGGCAGGTTTTTCTATTTCCCAGGGAAAAGCACACACACACACACACAACAGAGGAAGAAAAAAGGCTTAGGAAAGCAGAGTTTTTTTCAAAGGAGGTTGCTCGGTGCGTAGTTAAATTGACATTGCATTAAATATATTAGAGCGAGAGAGCAAGAGCGGGGGTGGCTAATCGAAAATGAAGTGCCCTGTCTCTTTATCAACATTATGCACCATTCACCTTTATACTGTGAACACTGTGCCTCAATAGAAACCTTGTCCTCTTGAAAATAAATACAGGGTCATACATTTCTTCCGTTATATGTGTAGGATTCATGCACACATGTTGTGTGTATGAAGATGTGTATAATTATATGCCCACCACTTTGCTGTTGAAGTTGCTTTGTTCAGATTGTATCTGCTGCTGTTTACTTTTGTAAATGCGTGTTTTGTGTATGTGTGTACTGTATATGCATATACTTTTTCTCGTTGTCTATGCCATTATTATATATAAACAGTGGGGAGAACAAGTATTTGATACACTGCCGATTTTGCAGGTTTTCATACTTACAAAGCATGTAGAGGTCTGTAATTTTTATCATAGGTACACTTCAACCGTGAGAGACGGAATCTAAAACAAAAATCCATAAAATCACATTGTATGATTTTTAAGTAATTCATTTGCATTTTATTGCATGACATAAGTATTTGATACATCAGAAAAGCAGAACTTAATATTTGGTACAGAAACCTTTGTTTGCAATTACAGAGATCATACGTTTCCTGTAGTTCTTGACCAGGTTTGCACACACTGCAGCAGGGATTTTGGCCCACTCCTCCATACAGACCTTCTCCAGATCCTTCAGGTTTCGGGGCTGTCGCTGGGCAGTACGGACTTTCAGCTCCCTCCAAAGATTTTCTATTGGGTTCAGGTCTGGAGACTGGCTAAGCCACTCCAGGACCTTGAGATGCTTCTTACGGAGCCACTCCTTAGTTCCCCTGGCTGTGTGTTTTGGGTCATTGTCATGCTGGAAGACCCAGCCACGACCCATATTCAATGCTCTTACTGAGGGAATCAGGTTGTTGGCCAAGATCTCGCGATACATGGCCCCATCCCCTCCCCTCAATACGGTGCAGTCGTCCTGTCCCCTTTTCAGGAAAGCATCCCCAAAGAATGATGTTTCCACCTCCATGCTTCACGGTTGGGATGAGGTTTTTGGGGTTGTGCTCATCCTTCTTCTTCCTCCAAACACGGCGAGTGAAGTTTAGACCAAAAAGCTATATTTTTGTCTCATCAGACCACATGACTTCTCCCATTCCTCCTCTGGATCATCCAGATGGTCATTGGCAAACTTCAGACGGGCCTAGACATGCGCTGGCTTGAGAAGGGGGACCTTGCGTGCGCTGCAGTATTTTAATCCATGACGGCATAGTGTGTTACTAATGGTTTTCTTTGAGACTGTGGTCCCAGCTCTCTTCAGGTCATTGACCAGGTCCTGCCGTGTAGTTCTGGGCTGATCCCTCACCTTCCTCATGATCATTGATGCCCCACGAGATGAGATCTTGCATGGAGTCCCAGACCGAGGGTGATTGACCGTCATCTTGAACTTCTTCCATTTTCTAATAATTGCGCCAACAGTTGTTGCCTTCTCACCAAGCTGCTTGCCTATTGTCCTGTAGCCCATCCCAGCCTTGTGCAGGTCTACAATTTTATCCCTGATGTCCTTACACAGCTCTCTGTTCTTGGCCATTGTGGAGAGGTTGGAGTCTTTGATTGAGTGTGTGGACAGGTGTCTTTTATACAGGTAACGAGTTCAAACAGGTGCAGTTAATACAGGTAATGAATGGAGAACAGGAGGGCTTCTTAAAGAAAAACTGACAGGTCTGTGAGAGCCGGAATTCTTACTGGTTGGTAGGTGATCAAATACTTATGTCATGCAATAAAATGCTAATTAATTACTTAAAAATCATACAATGTGATTTTCTGGATTTTTTTAGATTCCGTGTCTCACAGTTGAAGTGTACCTATGATAAAAATTACAGACCTCTACATGCTTTGTAAGTAGGAAAACCTGCAAAATCGGCAGTGTATCAAATACTTGTTCTCCCCACTGTATATATATCTGTAATGTGCCTAGACCCATTATGTACTCTAAATGATAATGCAACAGTGGAATCAAATCATTGATTCTTAATTTTCATATTAAATCAATATGTATCAAATGTGTACTCCTCTGCTTAGCGTGCAGATCTTGACAGCCCTAAGCCTATTGACCACCATGACTAAGGTGCTCCACTTTGGCTTGCAACCTTGACCTTTCAACTGTTCTTTCATCCAGCAGAGAGTATCTAAACACCCCTGGCTAAAACTCTGTCATTAAGGTCTTGTGGTGTCCAGCACTGTCTACCGCCGTCTTATCGGAAACCAATGCGGAACTCACTGATGAATTAAGTTTTAGTTTTAGTTTTAGAGTACAATCTGTGCAGTGCGGACGCGGTGATTGGGAGAGGATTTACAATTAATGGTACAGCAAAGGAGATCAATTGCAATTAAGTGTCTGAAACACACTCTGCGGCTGATAAGCATCCATGCTATTGATCACCATGCTGACTTGCGCTCTTGCAGACCCAAGGCAGTGTCCTCGCGGCAAACCTAATTGACCCCATGAGGTCAATGAACCAAGCTCATGAGCCGTCATGGCGGTGCAGTGCTCCATGCTGGAGAGGCATATAGCAGTACCAGTGTAGCACTACCTTTCCTTTGTAGTGCTAGCAGAGTCTTACTAAAGAAGCGCTTCAACTCAGGATGAGTCGTTTACAAGGGGAGAGTTTTGAGCATGGTGGTGTCCACCATTTTGAACAGCTATGTTGAATGCCCGCATGACGCATGAGGAAAAACATTGCTTCGATTCTAGATTCTCTGCAAGACTAATTTAGTCTCAAAGACTAGAGGGCTAGATTAAATCCGAACCACGAATGATCCATGTTATAGTGCGACTAAAATGTTAAGGTCATTTCCGATTGAGCTGACATATGCAGCGTTTACCGTAAATGTAAACGCAGTCTCCGCGAATGCGGGAACATTGCTTTTACGTTTTTTTATCGCGCTATAGTGAGGATCTTCCGCGATCCGGATTGAATCTAGGCGTAACTGAAGTCTGAGATTATCCCCCAGTTTAGGTTAAATCTCACATCTAGCCGTCGGATATTAAGTGTAGAATAACGCTCAATTCCTCTTTGCTGACTTTGATGCTGCAGAAGTTGATGACACACTTTAGCGAGTGTGTCCAGCCATGGGCTAAACTGCCCTTTGAACAGCCCAGTTCTCTCCTTTTAAGACCGCTGACCTTGAGAAAAGCTTTGGCTTTTTACTAGCACCCCCTCACACACTGGATCCTAGAATGTCATAATGTTTGCTGTTTTATTTTCTATCCTCAGTTCAAATAGTTATGTCAAGGCTTTGCAAGCTTTTTAAACGTCCTTTCTTTTTAAAGCTTTCTTTATGTTGGAGGACTTTGATAGGAAATTGCTGGAATTAAAAGCATTTTGTCAACATACATATCAATTGTAATACAAATACTTCATGGGTAAAAACTTCAGAAATAAAGAAAAATAAGCCTGAAATCTGAGACATGATGTCTAAGAGGAGATGGCATGTAATGTGTCTAGCCTGTAAACAGTGGAATGTACAGATTAAGGTTAAAGGTTGAAGGAAGATGAAGGAACCAATTCCAGGCATTCTCCACACTTTATTTGACACGAAATTCTATTGATGCAGATACACAGTTTCATGTGTGCTACAGTACCAGTCTTTGCATGCAGATAAACAGTTCCCACGTGCTACCACTCTTTGATTGCACCCCAATGGGCTCCCGTTCCGATGTGCATCCTGACACTGTGCCGTCTTATTGACTTTGATTTTTCTCCTGTGGGAGAGGAAAGAGAACAGAGATCATCTTTTAAATCATCTCCACAGAGCAGTTTCCCTTTCATTTGGGTTTGTGCTCTGCTTGTAGCAGACAGGCCCTGGCTGTCTTCGTTATCTGTCCTTGTCATCATGGGGTTGGTATCAGAGTGTTCTAAATGGCATTATGTTACTCTCGGTAACATCAAAATCCACGCTGACAACACAACTATTGCAATTACCACAATTATTCTGATGATTGTGATGTTTTATTATTTGGTCCTTTTGTTCTTTGGCATCTATGATGCAACGGTGCAAAAGTGCATGGATAAAATATCACAGTGATTAACTGTGCTTGTCCATTTGACTAGGATATTGCTGAATTCTAGCTAGTGTTGTCAGGCCATGTGCAATATACATATGATGTGATCAATCAGTCTTAAATTTACATTGAATATTTTATGCAATATCACCGCCATATACCCCCTACCACTGAAATCACATAATTTGTCCCACTGAAGTGATGTAGCTAGCCTCAGCGATGACGTAAGGCATATACTTGATGGTACGGTTGAACATTTCCACCTGCCTTTACCTACATAGAGAACAACACCCCAAGCCAAGAGCTGCTCTCCCGAAGAGAGTGAACAAGATGTCGAACAGAGAACAGAGGAGGCCTGGGCTCAGATCAAATCAAAAGGAAAGTTAGAACGGGGTAGGGATTTGCAAAGTCAATCCTTGCCACCCTGTTGGATTCAGATACACTGTTTGATGAGGTCTCTGGATCAATAAGTTGATGGACACTGAGATGAGGGGCAGGCCCAGGGGTTTTATGGACCCAGGCTCCGTTGAGAGCTATGGGGGAGGAACTCGACAGGGTGGCCGCCTAACTGTTTTTAGGATTACCCCACCTCCCACGCCTCCTAGATTTATTTGAATTAATTTGGTGCACACTTTCGATCACCCAAACAACTCACCATACTGTAGCAAAGTAGTATTTTCTTATCTGTAAATTCCTAAAGTGGCCAATCAAATACATTATGCTGTTGTTTCCGCATGTTGTTAAAATCAAAGTCCGGATTTCAAAGATTTCTTCACAGCCAACTGAGCATCCACTAAACTCATTCCCTGATCTTGTTAAGCCAAGTGTGAATATAGATCTATCCACTTATCATAAACACCGATTGAGAGCTGTTGAGGAGTTTGTTTACTTAGATGACAAAATTGCTCTGCAAGGCTTCAAGAAACCTAACATAACCTTGCCTCATCTTTTGTGAATAGACAATACAGTGACTAATCTAGGTGTATTTTTCACAATAATAGAACTCTGGTGGCGGTAAGGCAAGGATTACTTGAACTGCTAATGCACTGCACAGAGAAAGTTGTTTTCTTCCTCAACATAATGGAGATTCTTCAGTTACTGACACCAGACTGTTGTCCCGTGCAGCTCAGTTGGTAGAGCATGGTGCTTGCAATGTTAGGTTGTGGGTTTGATTCCCACAGGGGACCAGTATGAAAGCGTATTCACTCACTACTGTAAGTTGCTCTGGATAAGAGCATCTGCTAAATTACTAAAATGGAAGCTAAGAAAGTTCCTCTCAACCTCCCTCTGTCTGGCCTTATGAGGATGACTGGAAGCTCCAATTGGGTTTAACATATCAATTGTCCAGACTGACACTAAGTTTTGGGCCTGGCGCTACAGTCACTGCCAAAGGGAAAAGACAGGTACATCCATGCTATCCCTTTCCTGTTTCCTTAACATTTTGTCCAAGTCTCTTAAACCCACGGTTGGATAAATATTCTGTTACAGCATAACTTTTGGAACCAAAGCAATTTCAATGTGTAAATTGCTGAATCAGGTATAGTATATTTCAACAAACTATTTTAAAGCTGATCTAGCATGAAATGCTCCTCAGTTTCAAACACACCAGAGGTTTTCCTATATCAATTTGATCTATAACCATTCTTTGTATAATTTATACAAATGAGGACTATATCTGGCCATAGCCATGAGCATGAAAGTGCATACATTAATGAGACAACTGAAAGATTTTTATCAACTACTTAGTCTTAAGAAATTGTACTCTATCAAAATAGAATGTATATAATTCAATGTGTTGACTGAATATCCATTCGAGAATAAATGGGAAGGGTTTTCATTGTTCACCTCTTGTTTTCATGCATACACAAATCCAGTGGCGGTTCTTGACATTTGGAACAACACAAATCCAGTGGCGGTTCTTGACATTTGGAACAACACAAATCCAGTGGCGGTTCTTGCTTGTATGGCTCCCCCACTCCCAGACATTTGGAACAACACAAATAAATAATCATAACATTTAAAACTATATATATATATATATCTATATCTATATATATATCTATATATATATATACAAAAATAAGACTCATAAATATCAAAAAGAAGTAAGAAAAATTGTAGTATATAAATACAAAAGAGATTCAAATTATTACACTATTCCCTTGTCAGCTCTGGGATTCAATCCAGCAAATTTTCAGTTACTGGCCCAATGCTATAACCACTAGGCTACCTGCTGCCCTAAGCATGAGACACCACAAAAGACTCAATATATCACAAAAGATACAAAATATCAGCATATTATCTTTTAAGTAGAAGCATACCTTTATCTTTTGCTCGTTTCTACTCTTCTTCTTTCCTCTTTTTCCTAAACTGATGGCTTAGACTTTTTCTTATCCATTTGTGTGTATTTGGCACTCGAGAATCAATACATTACCCATCCCCCAACTCTGTCAACCAAGAGTCAAAACTAAACCAATTGTCACGATCGTGTGGAGGATTGACGGACCAAAACGCAGCTTTAGGAAAATAAGCCATCTCCTTTTTATTTAAGAAGAAGGCAAACGAAACAAACACACTTACGAAATAAACAAAACGATCGTGAAGCTAAATAACGATGTCCACACACTGGCTACAAACGTATCACATAGACAACTACTCACAACAAATGAAAGCCTATGGCTACCCTAAATAAGGCTCCCAATCAGAGACAACCGAAATCAGCTGTCTCTAATTGGGAACTCATTCAGGTAACCATAGACTCTCCTAGACAACTAAACATACATAGACAACGCTAGACACATGTACTCAACACAAACCCATATACTACACCCAACAACCCCTTTACCATAGAATCACCCAAAACCAACAAAACACAAACATTCCCCATGTCACACCCTGACCTAACTAAAATAATAAAGAAAACAAAGAATACTAAGGCCAGGGCGTGACATAACCCCCCCCTTAAGGTGCGAACTCCGGGCGCACCATTACACAGTCTAGGGGAGGGTCTGGGTGGGCTTCCATCCACGGTGGCGGCTCCGGCTCTAGTCGTGGTCCCCACGTCACCACAGTGCCTAACCGCCTCCTTAGCTTCCTCCAAATGACCCCCCTCCACATTAACCCCACTGCATTAAGGGGCTGTTCCGGACTAAGGGGCAGCTCCAGACTAAGGGGCAGTACCAGGGTAAGGGGCAGTACCAGGGTCAGGGGCAGCTCCGAACTAAGGGGCAGTACCAGGATAAGGGGCAGCACCAGGATAAGGGGCAGCACCAGGATAAGGGGCAGCTCCGGACTGAGGAACGGCAGCTCCGGACTGAGGAACGGCAGCTCCGGACTGAGGAACGGCAGCTCCGGACTGAGGAACGGCAGCTCCGGACTGAGGAACGGCAGCTCCGGACTGAGGAACGGCAGCTCCGGACTGAGGAACGGCAGCTCCGGACTGAGGAACGGCAGCTCCGGACTGAGGAACGGCAGCTCCGGACTGAGGAACGGCAGCTCCGGACTGAGGAACGGCAGCTCCGGACTGAGGAACGGCAGCTCCGGACTGAGGGACTGCAGCTCCGGACTGAGGGACTGCAGCTCCGGACTGAGGGACTGCAGCTCCGGACTGAGGGACGGCCCATGGCTGGCTGACGGATCTGGCTGCTCATGGCTAGCTGACGGATCTGGCTGCTCATGGCTAGCTGACGGATCTGGCTGCTCATGGCTAGCTGACGGATCTGGCTGCTCATGGCTGGCTGACGGATCTGGCTGCTCATGGCTGGCTGACGGATCTGGCTGCTCATGGCTGGCTGACGGATCTGGCTGCTCATGGCTGGCTGACGGATCTGGCTGCTCATGGCTGGCTGACGGATCTGGCTGCTCATGGCTGGCTGACGGATCTGGCTGCTCATGGCTGGCTGACGGATCTGGCTGCTCATGGCTAGCTGACGGATCTGGCTGCTCATGGCTAGCTGACGGATCTGGCTGCTCATGGCTGGCTGACGGATCTGGCTGCTCATGGCTGGCTGACGGATCTGGCTGCTCATGGCTGGCTGACGGATCTGGCTGCTCATGGCTGGCTGACTGATCTGGCTGCTCATGGCTGGCTGACTGATCTGGCTGCTCATGGCTGGCTGACTGATCTGGCTGCTCATGGCTGGCTGACTGATCTGGCTGCTCATGGCTGGCTGACTGATCTGGCTGCTCATGGCTGGCTGGCGGCTCTGGCAGATCCTGTCTGATTGGCGGCTCTGGCAGATCCTGTCTGATTGGCGGCTCTGGCAGATCCTGTCTGGCGGGCGGCTCTAGCGGCTCCTGTCTGGCGGGCGGCTCTAGCGGCTCCTGTCTGGCGGGCGGCTCTAGCGGCTCCTGTCTGGCGGGCGGCTCAGTAGGCTCATGGCAGACGGGCGGCTTTGCAGGCTCATGGCAGACGGGCGGCTTTGCAGGCTCATGGCAGACGGATGGCTCAGATGGCGCTGGGGAGACGGATGGCTCAGATGGCGCTGGGGAGACGGATGGCCCAGATGGCGCTTGGCAGACGGGCAGTTCAGGCATCGCTGTGCAGACGGCAGACTCCTGTCGGCTGAGGCGCACTGTAGACCTGGTGCGTGGTGCCGGGACTGGTGGTACCGGGCTGGGGACACGCATCTCAGGGCTAGTGCGGGGAGCAGCAACAGGACGCACAGGACTCTGGGGACACACAGGAGGCTTGGTGCGTGGTTTAGGCACTGGTGGTAAAGGGCTGGAGACACGCACCATATGGCTAGTGCGTGGAGGAGGCACTGGTGGTACTGGGTTGGGGCGGGGAGGTGGCGCCGGAAATACCGGACCGTGCAGGCGTACTGGCTCCCTTGAGCGCCGAGCCTGCCCAACCTTACCTGGTTGTATGCTCCCCGTCGCCTGACCAGTGCGGGGAGGTGGAATAACCCGCACCGGCCTATGTAGGCGAACCGGGGACACCATGCGTAAGGCTGGTGCCATGTACGCCGGCCCGAGGAGACGCACTGGTGACCAGATGCGTTGGGCCGGCTTCATGACATACGGCTCAACGCTCAGTCTAGCCCGGCCGATACGTGGAGCTGAAATGTACCGAACCGGGCTATGCACGCGTACAGGAGACACCGTGCGCTCTACTGCGTAACACGGTGTCTGCCCGTACTCTCGCTCTCCACGGTAAGTACAGGGAGTAGGCGCAGGTTTCCTACCTGACTTCGCCACACTCCCTTTAAGGCCCCCCCCAAGAAATTTTTGGGTTGTACTCACGGGCTTCCAGCCTTGTCTCCGTGCTGCCTCCTCATATCGCCTCCTCTCGGCTTTAGCTGCCTCCAGCTCTTCACGAGGAAGGCGATATTCTCCCGGTTGTGCCCACGGCCCCTTACCATCCAGTATCTCCTCCCATGTCCACGAATCCTGTGTAGGTGGGTCCTGTTGCCGCTTTCCATGCCGCTTGGTCCTGTATTGGTGAGTAGTTCTGTCACGATCGTGTGGAGGATTGACGGACCAAAACGCAGCTTTAGGAAAATAAGCCATCTCCTTTTTATTTAAGAAGAAGGCAAACGAAACAAACACACTTACGAAATAAACAAAACAAGAAAACGATCGTGAAGCTAAATAACGATGTGCACACACTGGCTACAAACGTATCACATAGACAACTACTCACAACAAATGAAAGCCTATGGCTACCCTAAATAAGGCTCCCAATCAGAGACAACCGAAATCAGCTGTCTCTAATTGGGAACTCATTCAGGTAACCATAGACTCTCCTAGACAACTAAACATACATAGACAACGCTAGACACATGTACTCAACACAAACCCATATACTACACCCAACAACCCCTTTACCATAGAATCACCCAAAACCAACAAAACACAAACATTCCCCATGTCACACCCTGACCTAACTAAAATAATAAAGAAAACAAAGAATACTAAGGCCAGGGCGTGACACCAATTCACCTTGGTGGTGTGCAGACTGGTTTTATATTATTCTTAAACAATTGCACACAAACCAGAAAACAATGCAACAATAGGTCTGTGAAACTATATATTCACAGTATTATGAATGAATTGTAGATTATTTAGTAGCCTTTCGTAATGTGACTGATTTTACTAATTGCATTAGTACTGTACAAAGTTAGAGGTGTGCTATTTGATAGATTCCCCCGCTCCCCCTACCTAGGGCTTCCAGTGGGGAGACCTGAGGTCAACCTACCCCCGGCCCCCTCCCCATCTCGTACTTCTGAGTGGAAGACCTTCCCAGGCAGTAGCCTGCCTAGCTCACAAAATAGAATGAGGGCGGCCACTCCAACAAGGTTAATTGACCCACAGTCCCACACGGTGACATGATATCATTGACGTGACGTGCAAATAAGAGATAGAAAACCGATCGTGCAAATGTCACCATTCCGATTTATTTTGTGCGGGCGCCCCGTGCCGCCCCCGGCAAGTTGGCGCCCTGGGCGCCAGCCCATGTAGCCCATACCTAAATCCACTACTGCACAAATCACACTGACGTGGCACCTGCAAGAACGATAGGAGTCCTGCATAACCTGAGTTTCAATATCACAAGCAGAGCCTCACACTGAATGTGACACTGTATTGTCAGGCAACATCAGAATTGTAGCCAAGATGTTGACAGCCCCATGTTGTTCTCACATTACACCTACCACATAACACTTGTCCAGGGGTCTCACACTTACAGAAGAACTGCTATTTTGTAGCTGCTATGTCCCTGTGGTATAGCTGCTTCTCAGACATTGGGTAGAGGGCATTGGCGGGACACGCTGGCTTATACATGTTAATGTCCCCTTTTCCCTATTCCAGTCCTGTTAGATTGATGGCTCAGCAGTGGTTCTCATTGATCAATCAGACACAATCTGCGTCTCAATTGAACCCTGGCCAGGGGGATTGTGCATTCTTTCAGGGGAAGCACATCCCTTTGGGCTATGACAGTGCTCCGCGCTGGATCGATTGTTTTCAACTTATTTGTGTAAATACTTTGTAACCTTATCCATGAATCATCTACAGTCGCCCTGTGCCACAGAGTAGGTGACAACACAGCTACAATACATATAAACTGGAGGAGTGACAGAGCCTCAAAGTAATCTAGGTGGTCAAATCTGGAGAAGGGATTACGGAAACGATGAGGAATAATTATGTATTTCATCACAATGATGGATACTACCACATCCTCCTCTGTACAATATTTCCCCTGAGATGATAGAGAGGCTATAGCTTTTAGCTTGTATCTACTTTTGAGAGCTATTGTCCATGGTCCTTTTTCAATGCAATGACACCGACATTGAACACGGCAAGAAGTAAATTATTCTCCTTGTGAAATTGATTAAACCTTCAACTGCAAATGCTTTAGACCATGTATGATGGGAGGCCTTCTTGTTCAGAGGTAGATATACACTTGAATTGGTATATGGCCTTTTTCATAACTGTTGTTATACTCTTGTTTTACTTGTATGTTTCTGACTCTGGTGACATTTTAATAATCCCATTTAACCATTAACAAGGTCAGGTGAATCATTTAAGAAATGCCTATAGCCATTATGAGAACATCTAGAACAGGCATTGCTGTTAATGTTGTAACACTGTAGATGTTACATCTAACACAATGAAGAGAACGACCCCTAGGCTGCTTCAGCACTCTGTCCTGATTTGTCATACGTGTCTGCTGTTTCACAGAGCTGGATACAAAGGCCAAGAAACACACAAGGAACATGCATTCTTTACGTGACGTCCTCATCAAATCCAGTGCAGTGGAATGAATGGAATCTCAATGAGTTTTTTCAAAAAAATTCCCTCAGAAACAGCGGGACAATATGAATGGAAATCATAAGGGACAACTCCTCTCCCTCCAGCAATGGGGAAAGGACCTTTTTCCACTGACCCGGACATGCGGAACTTGTGCACTCAGTTGCTCATTAACAATATAAATGAATCCCTTCAACCTCTGTGTTTTGGCGTTAGAGCAGACTTGTGAAAAGAATGTGAACAGATTATCTGTGTTATAGCAGTTATTTAGAGCATTCATTGTGTGAGCCCAAAGCAGAAGTCAGTCATCGCAAAATAACACTGTTTGTCTTCAATCATAATAATTTGTCTTATAACAATGTTTGTCCAGGACCCAGCCTTGGGCAAGGTGATTTCATCCTACAAGAAGAAAAAAAGCTTGTTCAAATTCAACCCTGTTGCTACTCTCAATACAGCATCATATCATGTTTTTATGTTAATATTACACAATATAATACCAATATCAAACCTTATGATTCTAGTTTTCTAGCAAAGGATAGCTAAAGATAGAATAAAACTCTATTCTGACAATGCAGTCATATTTCTATATTGATGTATGAATTATAATCTTGTGAAAGAACAAGAGTAAAAACAAAAGTGTCGGGCTAGCATTAAATGGTGTTGTTGGCCCATTCTCTGTCATTCTAATGAGGGAGGCTTTATTAGACCCAGTCTACAATGGAGGTTGGAAATGTCACAGAACAGGTCCTGACATTTCTGTGTTTGATATGGAATCAAAATGGGAGTCGTGGAGTTCACAGCGACTGAACTAATCTGCAGTTACAAAATAACAAAATCATTGTGATACGGCCTCAGAGGGAAGAATGCTGTTAATGATGCTGGCTTTTCTACTTTTTTAATGATGCATCCATTAACATTTTGGAATGCTTCCCTGTAGGTCGAAGCCCTTAGATCGCCATATCTGCTAAGCTAACATATGGAATTGTTTTAAGATGGTCTTAAAATTTATAATTTAGCCATTTGATTTGGAATTTTAGGACCCCTGTAGGTATAAAAAAGGATGTGATAAAGCATTGAATTTGGCCTTTACTGCTATAGCCATAGAAACACATTGAATAACACATTTGTACATGGCAAAACAGAGAGTCCAAAAATAAATAATAAGGAACAAGATTTTGAAGTGTGTAACGAACATCGTCGGGAGAAGGAGAGGAGGACCAAAGTGCAGCGTGGTACTTATCCATAATACTTTTAATAAAGATGAACACGCAAACAAAACGACCAACGAACAGTTCTGAAAGGTGCAACAAACACTAAACAGAAAATAACCACCCACAAACACAGGTGGGAACAGGCTCCCTAAGTATGGTTCTCAATCAGAGACAACGATAGACAGCTGCATCTGATTGGGAACCATACCAGGCCAAACACATAGAAATACAAAACAAGGACAACATAGAACACCAGACATAGAATTCCCACCTAAACTCACGCCCTTGACCAACCAAAATAGAGACATAAAAAGGATCTCTAAGGTCAGGGCGACAAAGTGTTTGTCATATATCTGAGAGATATAATATATACAGTACCAGTCAAAAGTTTGGACACACCTACTCATTCAAGGGTTTTCCATTTTTTTTCCAATTTTCTACATTGTAGAATAATAGTGAAGACATCAAAACTATGAAATAACACTTACGGAATCAAGTCGTAACCAAAAAAGTGTTAAACAAATCAAAACATATTTTATATTTAAGATTCTTCAAAATAGCCACCCTTTGCCTTGATGACAGCTTTGTACACTCTTGGAATTCTCTCAACCAGCTTAATGAGGTAATCATCTGGAATGCATTTCAATTAACAGGTGTTTATTATTTCCTCCTTAATGCGTTTGAGCCAATCAGTTGTGATGTGACAAGGTAGGGGTGGCATACAGAAGATATGTCACGCCCTGACCTTAGAGATCCTTATTTATTCTCTATGTTTGGTTAGGTCAGGGTGTGACTCGGGTGGGAGAATCTATGTTTTCTATTTCATTGTTGTTTTTGCCTAGTGTGGTTCCCAATCAGAGGCAGCTGTCTATCGTTGTCTCTGATTGGAGATCATATAATAGTTGTCATTTTCCGTTTGGGTTTTGTGGGGTGTTGTGGGGTGACGGAACTGTTTGCTTTCGTTTTTGTATTTGTTATTTTTGTTTGAGTGATTCTTGACAATAAAGATCATGAACACTTTCCAGCTGCGCTTTGGACTCATTCCGACGACAGACGTTGCAGAACACCCCACCAAAAAAGGACCAAGCAGCGTGGCCAGTAGGAGCAGGGATTTTTTGGGGGGGGCACATGGGGAGATTGGCCGAGGTAGGGTTTAGACCTGAGCCAAATCCCCGTGCTTACCGTGGGGAGCGTGTGACTGGTCAGGCACTGTGTAATGCAGTGATGCGCACGGTGTTTCCAGTACGCATTCATAGTCTGGTGCGCTCTGTTCCAGCTCCCCACAGTTGTCGTGCTAGTGGGCATTCAGCCAGGATGGATTGTGCCGGCTCAGCGCTCCTGGCCTCTGGTGCGTCTCTTCGGTCCAGGATATCCTGCGCCAGCTCTATGCACGGTATCCCCTGTTCACCAGCACAGCCCTGTGCGGCCTGTTCCAGCTCCCCGCACTTGCCGTGCTACAGGGGGGATTCAGCCAGGACGCGTTGTGCCAGCTCTGCTCTCCAGACCTCCAGTGCGCCTCCACGGCCGAGCATATCCTGCGCCGGCCCTACGCACTATGCCTCCAGTGTGCCTTCCTAGCCCAGTGCATCCCGTGCCAGCTCCCCACACTCATCGAGCTGGAGTGGGTATCCAGCCAGGATGTGTTGTGGCAGCTCCCCACCCAATTGAGATAGTTTTGGATGAGTTGGACCACAGAGTGAAGGAAAAGCAGCCTACAAGTGCTCCGCATATGTGGGAACTCTTTCAAGACTGTTGGAAAACATTCCAGGTGAAGCTGGTTGAGGTAATGCCAAGAGTATGCAATGCTGTTTTCAAGGCAAAGGGTCGCTACTTTGAAGAATCTAAAATCTAAAATATACTTTTTTGGTTACAACATGATTCCATATGTGTTATTTCAAAATGTTGATGTCTTCACTATTATTCTACAATGTAGAAAACTAGTAAAAATAAAGAAAAACCCTTAAATGAGTAGGTTTGTCCAAACTTTTGACTGCTATTATATATATATATATATATTACATCCAGTAATGGGTTACCTTCAGAGACTCTGCTGAAGCTTGTGTGCTTCGTAGAGTAGAACAACCGACACGATCATGTTTATGAGAGTCTCCCCTTTCAATATTGGTATTAGTTTGTAGTTCCAATGGTTCGATCTGGACAGTCGATTTTGTAAGAAGACCTCTTCGAAATGAGTTAAGTCTCTTGTGGCTGTTGTAGAGCCAATCAGTGTTTGTGAGTCTCAACTTTCGATGGTGGTGACTAGGGCTGTTGCGGTGACCGTATTATCGCCACACCGGCGGTCATGAGTCATGAAGGCAGTCATTTTCCTAATGACCATTTGGTCATGGTAATTAGGCTTCTCCAAGCTCTGTTGTTGCTGCTGGTCATTAGTAGCCTACCAAACTTGCATTCTATTGTCCCTCTAATCACTCTGACATCAATGCAAATGTATTCGAAAATCTAATCAAACACTTCGTGAGCCCATGAACTCATGTTGCACAACATTTTATAGGCTATGCAATTGCGGAGATGACATAGTGATGGCCTCTACTAAAAAGAGGAGGATCCCATTGGCTTTCTATGGACTAGGTGTACTGTATATATTTCTCAACTTTCCTAATAAGCCAATTGCTTATATTTAAAACAGGAGTATAGCCTACCTGGCTGGCATGAAAATTAATCACGTGAAAGCGTCCTCCATTTACTATTTAAGTGCATAGATTATTATTTTTTGTTAAAGACAAGATTAAAACAAGCATAGTCTGATGGGTGACAATATTAGCCTATCACTTGTGAATTATACATTATCACTTGTGAATGATTGCGTAATTTTTTTTATGCTAGTGGTTGTATTAATGTGCGATCTATCTCATCCCACAATTCTACCAGACTATGTTTGGAATATTAATTTCACACTGTGAAATTTGGTGGAGGATCGGTGGTGATCTGGGGGTGCTTCAGCAAGGCTAGAATCGGGCAGATTTATCTTTGTGAAGGACGCATGAATCAAGCCACGTACAAGGTTGTCCTGGAAGAAAACGTGCTTCCTTCTGCTCTGACAATGTTCCCCACCTCTGAGGACTGGTTTTCCCAGCAGGACACTGCTCCATGCCACACAGCCAGGTCAATCAAGGTGTGGATGGAGGACTACCAGATCAAGACCCTGTCATGGCCAGCCCAATCTCCAGACCTGAACCCCATTGAAAACCTCTGGAATGTGATCAAAAGGAAGATGGATGGTCACAAGCCATCAAACAAAGCCGAGCTGCTTGAATCTTTGCGCCAGGAGTGGCATAAAGTCACCCAACATCTATGTGAAAGACTGGTGGAGAGCATGCCAAGACGCATGAAAACTGTTATTGTAAATTAGGGTTATTCCACCAAATATTGACTGCTGAACTCTTCCTAAGTTAAAACATTAGCATTGTTTGTTTTAAAATGAATATGAACTTATTTTCTTTGCCATATTCGAGGTCAGACAACACTGCATCTTTTTTGTTATTTTGACCAGTTGTCATTTTCTGCAAATAAATCGCTCTAAATGTTTTTATTTGGAATTTGGGAGAAATGTAGTCAGTCGTTTTTAGAATAAAACAAACATGTTCATTTTACCCAAACACATACCTATAAATAGTAAAACCAGAGAAACTGATCATTTTGCAGTGGTCTCTTAATTCTTTCCAGAGCTGTATTTCTTTGTTAACCGCTCAACACAGAACAGCCGCATGTGTGCACTCCCTCAAATCGTTTGAAGACAATATCCTTTCTATTTTATTCTGCTTTGTTCAATTGTATTCTTCATACTATAAAATAACTGTGGCTTGTAGCCTATGTGTGTAAGCCAGGAGATGCTAAATGTGTTTATATTAATTAACGCTCAATTACCTTGAGACAAACAGTTATTTGCTTGACAATCACCAGCTGGTGTAATTTTGTGACCGCCACAGCCCTAGTGGTGACATGAGTTTGTAGCTCACATGGTTAGAGTTTTACAAACTATTTTGTGATGGTTTTCTTCTCCAGATCCTCTCATGTAGAAAAATGCCACTTTCAAGAGCCCCATGTTATGGAATAGGCACAAACTTTGTATCTGGGGAAAGAGGGGAATGAGCTACAGTCACTACAATAAACGGTAAGTCATAAACACATGGGGAGCTATTTAATATTCAAAAGGATGTCACCACGTGATGTATCAACTCTTGTATTTTTTTTTACCTTTAAGATTAGTTAGCATGTCAAATTAGTGTACATGCCAAGAAAGAAAGTTCTGCCTCAGAGCAAATCTACAGATATCATTTGCATGCATAGTTTCCATCAAACTGATTTCCAACCTGCTCCTCAGTGCCAGTGTTAATGTATTGGTCAGGGAGCAAAAAATGTATTGTGTAAAACATATTTTATCATAGTGTTATTTACGTTTGCCCTAAGGGGCAAAGTAGCTTTCAGTTATTGGAGTGAACGCCATTATCATTAGGGATAATCATTCGTCTACAACAGTTAGAGTAGTGTGAACTCTCCACAGTGGTCGCACAGTGTCCACAGACGATTCACGTCCAAACACACATGAATTCAAAACTCGTGTCAATATCAAGACAAGGCCTACGTCGAGGGCTTTCTCCGTCTTTCTCCTCGGGCTTAAATGTCAAAAACAGACTGAACCCTCTTATCACTCGCAGAAATAGTCTCCTTGGATTCATTGCCATCCAAGATTCTAATAAGTGCTGGATTGTTCGCAAACAGAGAGGGAGATTGAGAGAGAGGGAGAGCAAGCGAGATCCGGGTAGAAAGATAGAAATCCTGTTGTATCTCCAGGCTGGGGCTATTTGCATGGCAATGAAGGCCGTGAGTGTTCAGCACTGTTCAGATGTGCACCCAGACAATAGTGCCAGTGTTTGTTCTTTCAAGGGAAGTTTGAGAAAGAGAGAAAAAGGGAAGAAAAGAAGAAAGGGGGAGGTCGTCAGTGGAAGGGATTACGCATTGTGAGAACCATGTCCATTTGCTGCTACTGTTATTGGGTCTGAAAAGCAGTATCTGCAGTACCAGGGCCCTTAGTTAACCAGACTGTGTGTTTTCTTCCACACCATGAGGATCTCTGTTGGTAGCAGCTGTTGAAGAGTGGCTTAAAGAGAGAACAATCACGCATGAAGGTGGGTGTAGCTAATGTTTCTTTCAGAATGTGAAATTAATAAAGAGTATAGACATAGATCTACTAGAGATGATTCAATTCGGTATGGTTTATTTTTTTGAAGAAATGCTTTCATCATTGTTCATGTACCGTTATTAAAAAACTCAAAGTATATCATATGCTCTATAAAGCCTTAAACATTATAAATCTTGAAATAGCAGCATGAATACATTTTTATCAAAATGAATCAATTGAATGGGCTTTCTGTAATGCGATGGTCATTCCAAGGATCATTTAACTATTTGATTTTGTATTGTGAGACCCCTTGAAGGTATCAAAAAAAAATATTACAAAAATATGTGATGAAACATTGAATTTGGAATCAATGCTATTAGCCAATAGAAACACATTGAATAAGATATTCACTACAACAGATAGTCCCCCCAAAAAATCTAAAGCAAGTTTGTTCTGAAGTGTCTGTCCTATATCTGAGAGATGTAAGAAAGATCAGATAACTATTATTATACATGTTTTTACATTTATTTATCCCCTTATAATAGGCGCTAAACTATCTCCATATATACTTCCATATATTATTTTAACTGGTACCTGGGACCTTCAGATGAGTCTTGTGAGGTGTGTGGGCGTCCTAGGGCAAAACGGAGAACACCATCGTGTTTGTGAGAGTATCAGCGTTCAACAACGTTTTTGTGAGAAGACCAAATTTTGTTCTCATGGTCTGACAAACACCACTCTAGCTCTGCCACCTTTCACCGCAGATGTGGAAGGGCGATATTGGCAGATGCTGTGGATTGAGACGCAGCCCATGCAAAAAAAATATCTCTAGTTTAAACAAACAAAGTTTGATGGGGATTTTTATATTATGTGAATTCGATTTCCACAGGGGCATGACCATTGAAGAGCGAGGGTTAAACACCCAGATGGCATATCTATAGAATGACCTCACTGTTGCTCAATGCATCTCAAACTGTTAGTCCCTTTTGTCTCTACTGGTTAACACATATCATTACAGTTGCCTGTATAAGACAGATGATCAATTAGTATAATGTATGTTAATGAAGAATTGTAATGTAAACTCTGGTGATATTGTGGTCTTAATTAAGAACTCCTCTGAACATGTTGAACTCTATAGTGTACATTGTCATTCTTCATTAAGATGCGTTATTCTAATCGCTTATGAAACTAACAAGACAAAACAATTTACTCATAGAAATATCAAAGTGTGAATGTACAAAGGATGTCTTAAAAAGGATAACAATTAACTTTTTTTTCACTCTAAAAGTACCACGTTAGTGGTACATTGTAGCCACTAATGTCTAACATAACAACACGCAAATACAGTAAGACTTCTACTAAGTAGTACATGGTAGCGTGACATTCTGCCATTGTTTTTGTTCAGCTTGGGGTATTCATGTTCCTGATTTAGGAGAGGTAGATGACATTGCTTTCTGAAGCAGAACAGTAAACAACATGTCCCAACATGGGCTCCCCAATGACCAATTAAAATCCATTTTAGTTTTGGTGAAGTGATCCAACGATGGTTTGGTTCTTCACAGGGAGATCAACCATTCTATCTGTCTGCTGGAAATGAAAGGGGGATCATTCAGCAGTGTTTTGTCGTAAAGTGACATTTCAGGCTGGCTATCTATAGGCATACAACTTTTTTGAAATTGACTAGTTACACTATTGTTGTACTGTTACTTTGTTCCACTGATTGCATGCCAGGGATGAAAGTACAGCATGCTCTGCACACAGACAAAACATTTACTCTGCGATGGACATACCCTTACTGGAGTGTCATATTGTTATTACATGTCTTATACACTGAAGTTACTCTGTTATAACGTCTTTGTCTACATAGACTACCTTGTGTTACACTCACAGGCCTTATGGCACATTGCACACATGTTTAATGCAGCCAGTTCTGAGAAATGACAGGTAGGTAGTTTAACAGTATGTGAGGCGTGATGTGGAGAATGTAAATATCTCAATGAGATCACATATAGGAAAATAATGTGACTGTCTCACTGCATCTAGTGTTTAACATTGCGAGACCCTAGCTCGTTCTCACTCTGTCATGTCATGGAGCAGTGGAGATGTGTACATGCTCCTGCTTACTACAGAAAAAAAAGGTCTGCCAGCCGCAAGGTGCTACACGCAGTGATCCTATACATCAAAAATAAATTCAAATGGTGCAGCGAATGGAAAATAGACCACTTTCTGGGGTTGCTCAGATCAACACCCCAGCGTAATTTGCATTTATTACATTTTTGACAGATTCTAGAATAAGTAATCCACCACCATCCACGCCATGTTTCATTGTGCCATCCACGCCATGTTTCATTGTGCCATCCACGCCATGTTTCATTGTGCCATCCACGCCATGTTTCATTGTGCCATCCACGCCATGTTTCATTGTGCCATCCACGCCATGTTTCATTGTGCCATCCACGCCATGTTTCATTGTGCCATCCACGCCATGTTTCATTGTGCCATCCACGCCATGTTTCATTGTGCCATCCACGCTATGTTTCATTGTGCCATCCACGCCATGTCATTGTGCCATCCACGCTATGTTTCATTGTGCCATCCACGCTATGTTTCATTGTGCTACTTGATGCCATTGAGCCAGATGCCATTTCAGTTGAATTACCATGGAAAAAAGCTATTGCAAAAAAGAATTGCTAATGGACATGCATAGAAATATTAGCATACAATATGGATTGGGAGGAAACCTGGCGGATTCACATTAGTCTGTTGTCATGGCATTAGGTATTTCTAAACAAACTACACAGCACTTATGAGTTAGGACAGACTTGAGTTAAGACCTGCCTATAACACCATATTTTTATGAGCCTTTGTATAAAAGCATGGGTGCTGTTTTTCTGTCTAGTCTATGCATCTTGTTAGCCAACTATCTCTAGATCTGTTGGGCAGTGTGTCAGCCAGTCACGGTGGTGTGTGACTTATCTGGCACTGATATTTATTGGCGTACCTAGTTGGGAGATGTTTAACACTGGGAGTTGCCTCAGTAGCGTCGGAGGCTGTTTTCTAGTTTTGGCCATCAGCGTTCAGTTAGCCTGCTTGGCAGCCCTATGAAGGCCCATCATTACTTTACGATTCACTGGCCACTAATTGGAATTTCCCTTCACGAGGCTCGTGCTGATATGAATATGCCCAGTTAAGACGCACTTACACACAAACATATACACTTTCACTCACATTGTGCGACCAAATTGAATTTCAAAAAGAAATTGGGCATTGGTAATAGATTTTTACATTCACATTGTAATGTATGGAGCTTGACAGTAAATACTTTCACAAGATTAAATATGACCATTAGGCAGTCAGACTACTTCCATGGCTACTACAGTGACCACTACTTGCAGACAGTATTATTGTATTATTTAATATTATTGCACACAGCATTATCTCTGGTGACGTTGAAGGTCTATATTTCTGAATGTACAGAAACATACAAAATGTTAAACTACTAGAAGTATTTCACTGATGGTGATGGTATTTTGATGAAACTACTATTTCATATCTTGAATTCAAGGTCCAATGCAGCCTTTAAAAAAAAATCTCAATATCAAATCATTTCTGGGTAACAATTAAGTATCTTACTGGAAACAAAAAATAGCTTCTTAGCACAGAGCAATTTCTCAAGCTAGAATTTTGCTAGGACTGTTTGGGAGTGGTCTGAGTGGGCAGGGGGAAACAGAACACTAGCTGTTATTGGCAGAGGTTTAGAGCAATTTTTCTTCTTCTTTATTGGTCTATTAATTATTCAGGCAGGTCACCCGTCATAAAAGTCAGTATTCGACGTCTATCCATGTCTGAGGACATGGAAACGCGAAAACCAGCCACCAGGGGCAACAGGCTTTGGTTTTGCTATTGTGTTGTGGATGGGGATGGCAGATGCTTGTACGCATCTGGTTCCAAAGGTTGCATGTTTGAATCCAATGATACAAAGTTGTTTTAGATATTTTAGTTTTAAGCCAATACCAAACCTTAACCCTTACCTTAACCATTTGGAGTTAATACCTAACCTTAATCATTTTTAGTTAATGCCTAAACTTAAACCTTGGAACGATACAGAGTAACCAAACACTTCAGACATTTGGAACAACTTCGAAATTTGATGTTTGAGAAAAATGGATGAACGTCTAATTTTGAGACGAGATTATGAGAGCTTTTTGTAATGAAATTACTGCCTGTTAATTTCTCCAGGCAGGCAAAAAACTCCATCCCAACTAAACAGGCTGAAATGTCATGCAGGATTTTCAAACAGCTCTACACTAAAAGGGCCTTATTATAATTTTCACAATTTCACAGTATTATTCCAACCCTCACAATGCGGATATAAATATATATATATATAACACATGAAAATCACATGTTTGACTGCACTGAGCCTTTAAGCCATTCTCACCACAAAATAATTTGGAGAGTTTCTCTGAACAGGAGACACAAAAGGAATCGTGGGGCACTGTTTGCATCAGGAGTGAACAGTCAGACAGCAACTATTTGACTCAGTTACACACCTGATCTCTATGAGACAAGATTTATATTGGGAATAGCATGAAGACAATCTGAGGGAAACGGTAGATTAGCAAGACACTAAAATAGAAACAAGCCATTATAATGACAGAGACACCAGCTGTTGGTGGAGTATCACTATTGGTTACCATACCAATGCAAATGGTTTCATATTGGTTTCTCTGTCAATGGCAGAAGCGACCAGCAGATATATTGCATGGTTGTCATGATGGCACTGTCAAAAAGTTTATTAAAAAAAAAACGTTTGATTTATCAGCTCAAACAGAAAACCACTAAAATGCTCTAGAATTGTCAGTTCAGTTTTTGTGTACAAAACGTTTTACATTTTATTAATATAAGATAAGTAAAATATGGTCTACAGTTCATATCTCTTTGTTTCCATTGTTAATATTGACCAGGCCTGTTGCTGGGTTTCCACATTCCCTAAACTCCCCCTTCCGGAACTACTATTAGACATGTAGTCATCCTGCAATGTCCTAGACTTGACCGAAGCTCCACATTTCAGAGGACATTTTATGCTCTTTCCAGGCACATGTGTTTCTATTGTCCATGTCTGACCAATTATTGATTAGTCAGCTGCAGAGAGCTGTATCATGCTGAAGGAATGATGTTTGGGTCCTACTGCTCGCCCATGGAATACAATACATGGCCTTGTTTCCTCATAAAACAGAGGAGGCTTTTTATCCTCACAAGAGTTCAAGTCAAATTCCCAGCATTAGACCATCCTTCCAAGAAGCAGAAACACAAAAACTTTTCTTGGATATCTCTGTTGAAATTGCGCTTGTCAGTAATAGCTGTTTAAAATGTATTTTCATGCCTCTAAATACAGTGTTTGACAAGGGGTTGATAGAGGCCACGGCTGGTATTTAGATTTGTGTCAAAGCCTGGTAAAAATACTCTTTCATCTTGTCAGCTAGATAAACAACAATCAAATATGAAAGATGACTTGCTTCTCTTCTTATTAAAAATTGATCTCGGTTGTGTATTGTTCAGATGAGGATTCCATCTCTCAATGTGGTCAAATTGCTTTGACCAGAATTAATTCACCCATCATCTCCATTTTTGATAAATCGTTACAAAATCTTATGAATATGTTGGAATATTCATCTTATGAAACAAGTTCAACAAGTCATCCATTCCAACCACCCTTGTCCCTTCCACAACAGAATGACTGTCTACAGCAACAGGCCAACAGCAGGGTGGCCAGCCACCTCTCTGAGGTCCTTACCATATCACTGTGTCTCTCTGACGCTCAGAGGAACCTTTTTAATGAACCAGTGACATCTGTACCTCTGTGCGCTAACCACGGGGAGAGGCTCAGGAAATGGATCAGAGGACAAACACAATGCGGTGTCCTTGTCTGCTGGACTTAGTTATTATCCTGTCCTTGACATCATGCTGCATGTTGAGTGAGGCGAGAGCTCCACACAGTCTGGAGCCCAACCACCAGCTTGGCCAGGGGTCTCCCACCACAGCTCTACACCAGAGACTCAGACGGGGCTGGATCTGGAAACAGATTTTTGTCCCAGAGGAGGACCCCACTCCAAGCGTGATTGGCCAGGTACCAGTTCTCCCCTGAATGAAAATGTCCTACATTATAGCAGTCAATGGCTTTTGACTAAATTCTCAGTAGATTTGTTTTCTTTTCTCCTTTCCCTCAGCTAAAATCAGACTACGACAGAGGGGATTTCTCTATCAAGTATACACTGTCGGGGGAAGGTGCAGGGGAGATGTTTGAGATTAATGAATATTCAGGAGAGATCCGTACATTGCAGAAGCTGGACCGCGAAGAGAAGGCCTTCTACCTCCTGCAGGCTCATGCCCTTGCTCGGAAGTCCAACGAACCCGTGGAGCCCCAGTCAGAGTTCATCATCAAGGTCCAAGACATCAACGACAACATCCCCCAGTTCCAGAACGAGCCCTATGTCTCCAGCATCCCTGAGATGTGTCCGTTGGGTAAGTTTGACACATCAATATGCGAAAACTACAGGTCCATATTAAGACAGCCTCTGTCCCAGCAGAAGTTTGAAATAACTCCTGCTGTGACTGTCCTAGTATGGACAGTGACACAGTCAATTACATTTAAATTACGCATATGGTTGATGAAAAAACTTAGTTGAGGGATCTTGTGAATTTGACTGAGCACATGAAGTTACAATTAAGTCCCTCAAGTCACATGGTAGAGTGATTTTACGCAGGTTTGAAATGTGACCTGCACCTGTACCTTGAGGAGCATTTGAAATGAAAACATGTACATTTCCCGTATGGATGTATTTTGCTTAGCACCTGGAGTTGTGATTTGTGAGTCCCTCACGTGGTCCAGGGGATTTCATACAGGTTTGAAATGTACCTTGAAGAGCATTTGAAATAAATGAATTGTTTCATCTCATTTGAAATGATCAAATAATATAAAGGCTATATGTCTGTCCTTAGTCGCCCTTTCAGGAAGTTGAAAGTATTGGTTTGTGTATCATCCCTCTGAATCCCTCACATTATTTATTTTTATGTAAATAATGTTATCATTACTAGTGCCATTTCATAGCGCAAGCATAACCATTTCAATTTATATGTAATCTGCCTTTTCAGAGTAATATCTTTCTTGTAATAAATCATAATGCATTGGACTTGGACAGAGAGAGAGAAAGAGAAGAAGGGAGAGAGAATGAGAGGGAAAAAAAGAAAAGGTGGAGACACAAACAGAGGTGGTCATAGAGAATGAGAGATACAGAAAGTAATACCCCGGCTAAGAGAGAGAGAGCGATAGAGAAAGAGAGAGTGGTCGCTAGAAGAAACAGAAATAGACATGCAGACTGAAAGAGAGGGACAGAGAAAGATAGTGACAGAGTGGTGTAGGGAGAGAAACGAGGAGAGAGAACGATAGGGAGCGAGAGACAAAGGGAAAGAGAGATGTCACGGTGGAGGGTGGAGAGGTTGTCACGCACACCTGCCCAGCCTCAGTGCCTAGTGAAAGGCCACAGTGAGCGTTGGGCACCCAGCCTTATCCCATCCCTCCTCTGCCCACCGCCTCCCTCCGCACCCCTGAGCCAGACAGACCCTGTGGGAACGTGGCATAATCACTTTATTTCCCCGTTGGCTGCTGGAGGGTGGCTGGAAGGCTGTAGCCTGAGCCAAGCCTGCCTGTGTGATCCTCTCCCCCTCCACAGGGACTATCGTGGCCCAGGTGACAGCTACAGATGCTGACGATCCCCTGTTCGGAAACAATGCCAAGCTCATCTACTCCATCCTACAGGGGGAGCCCTACTTCTCTGTGGAGCCCAAGACAGGTATAGTTGAGAGATAGGCAAAAAGTATGTGGACACCCCTTCAAATTAGTGCATTGGGCTATTTAAGCCACACCCATTGCTGACAAGTGAATAATATTGAGCACACCGCCATGCAATCTCCATAGACAAACATCGGCAGTAGAATGGCCTGTACTGAAGAGCTCAGTGACGTTTAACGTGGCACATTCATAGGATGCCACCTTACCAACAAATCAGTTTGTCAAATGAATGCCCTGCTGGAGATTCCCTGGTCAAATGTAAGTGCTGTTATTGTGAAGTGGAAACGTCTAGGAGCAACAACAGCTCAGCCACAAAGTGGTAGTCCACACAAGCTCACAGAACATGACCAACCTTGTACTAAAGTGCGTAGCGCGTAAAAATTGCGTAGCACGTCTGTCCTCGGTTGCAACACTCATTACCAAGTTCCAAACTCCCTCTGGAAGCAATGTCAGCACAATATCTGTTTGTCAGGAGCTTAAAAAAATGAGTTCCCATGGCCGATCAGTTGCACACAAGCCTTAATCACCATGCGCAATGCCAAGCGTCGGCTGGAGGGGTGTAAAGCTTGCCGCCATTGGACTCTGGAGTAGTGGAAATGCGTTCTCTGGAGTGATGAATCACGCTTCACCATCGGGCAGTCCGACGATGAATCTGGGTTTGACAGATGCCAGGAGAATGCTACCTGCCCGAATGCAGAGTACCAACTGTAAAGTTTGGTGAAGGAGGAATAATGGTCTGGGGCTGTTTCTCATGGTTCGGGCTAGGCCCCTTAGTTCCAGTGAAGGGAAATCTTAATGCTACAGCATACAATGACATTCTAGATGATTCTGTGCTTCCAACTTTGTGGCAACAGTTTGGGGTAGGCCTTTTACTGTTTAAGCATGACAATGCCCCTGTGCACAAAGCGAGGTCCCTACAGAAATGTTTGTCGAGATTGGTGTGGAAGAACTTGACTGGTCTGCACAGAGCCCGGACCTCAACTCCATCGAACACCTTTGGGATGAATTGGATCGCCGACTGCGAGCCAGGCCTAATCGCCCAACATCAGTGCCTGACCTCTTTAATGATCTTTTGGCTGAATGGAAGCAAGTCCCCGCAGCAATTTTCCAACATCTAGTGGAAAGCCTTCCCAGAAGAGTGGAGGCTGTTATAGCAGCAGAGGGGTGGGGGCGGCAACTCCATATTAATGCCCATGATTTCAAAATGAGATGTTGCATGTGTCCACATACATTTGGCCACGTATTTTTTAAATGATTTATTTAACCTTTCTTTAGCTAGAATACTAATGTAGTGTATACTGTAGATACATTCACATGGGTTCATGAATACAAAATATGTCATGTTCAAGATCTTTAAAGAGCAAGTACTTGATTTAATTGATTATCATGCTATTAAACATAAGAAAGATTTGTGTGAATTCACCCCTCTCTCTCTGGGTGGTATCTCTCTCTTCACTCCCCCACCCCCCTCTCTCTGTCTTCACCTTCCTACCTCTCTCTCTCTCTCCTCTCCCTCCCCCACCCTCAGGCATCATCATGACCTCGATGGCCAACATGGACAGGGAGGCTAGGGACCAGTATCTGGTGGTGGTGCAGGTGAAGGATATGCTGGGACTGAGCGGTGGTTACTCTGCCTCCACCACGGTCACCATCAGCCTGACGGACGTCAATGACAACGGACCCACCTTCCAGCACAGTGAGTCACATCAGTCACTTCCACAGAGTCAATGTGCCACTTCCAATCCTCTCGCACATGCTGATTCACATCACAAAAGAGGAAAGGAGTATGAGTATTTTCAACCTCTTTAGTTTGCATGACACAGTTGTATTCTGCTCTTACTCCTTGTTGTAGACTGCAGTTTAAACACACAAGCAGATGTATATTCTGAGAGAACGTGTGTGCCCGCGAGTGCGTGTGTGTGTGTGTGTGTGGCGCGGCTGCGTGTGTGTGTGTCTGTTTGTGAGCCCGCTGGATGAATTTAATCATTCACACATGAAAGGACATTTGTCATGACCTTTGGAAACAAACCTGGCTTCCTCTGAGATAAACCTCTCTAAATGAATGCCAAGGGAAGAAATCAATTTCTCTCAAATGGGAAAACAGGGACAGCACTTTTAACAAAGTACGACGTTCTTTTTTTCTAAATCTTCTTATGCTATTTGAGATAGAGTATGTTTCAAATAGTTTCTTACAAGTTTATAACTTATGAACTCAGCAAAAAAAGAACTGTCACTGTCAACTGTGTTTATTTTCAGCAAACTTAACCTCTCTGGGGTAGGGGCAGTATTTTGACATCCGGATAAAAAGCATGCCCAAAGTAAACTGCCTGTTACTTAGGCCCAGAAGCTAGGATATGCATGTAATTGGTATATTTGTATAGAAAACACTCTAAAGTTTCTAAAACTGTTAAATTAATGTCTGTGAGTATAACAGAACTGATGATATGATATATGTATATATATATATCAGGCAAAACCCAGAGGACAAACCACCCTCCCCAAAAAATAATTCCACTTACCACTTTTTTCAATGGTTATTACTTTAATTATAAGGCCAAGTCCTCCCAGATTCCAGTTCCCAGAGTTTCCACTAGATGTCAACAGTCTTTAGAAAGAGTTATAGGCTGGTTTATGGAAAAATGACCCAGAAATTGTAGTTTTTCTAGGTGGCTCCCATTGTGGCTGTCATGATTCCAATCGCGTGGAAGAAAGTGCGTTCTTTGGTATTTTTAAAGACAATAACGATTCTCCGTCTTAAATTTGATCGTTTATTTGCGTATTAGGATACCTAAGGTTTGATTACAAATGTTGTTTGACTTGTTTGGAAAAGTTTATTAGTAACGTTCGGGATTCATTTTGTATGCATTTTGATGGAGGGAAAATGGGTGGATTAACTTGACTGAAGCACGCCAGCTAAACTGAGTTTGTATGGATATAAAGGACATTATTAAAACAAAAGGACCATTTGTGATGTAACAGGGACCTTTTGGAGTGCCAACAGAAGAAGATCATGAAAGGTAAGGCATTTTTTACATCGCTATTTCTGACTTTTGTGTCGCACCTGCCTGGTTGAAATATGATTTTCATGTGTTTGTATGCGGGGCGCTGTCCTCAGATAATCGCATGGTTTCCTTTCGCCGTAAAACCTTTTTGAAATCTGACAAGTCGGCTGGATTAACAAGAGGTTAAGCTTTATTTTGATGTATAACACATATATTTTCAAGAATGTTAAATATTTGAATTGAGTATCTGCAATTTCACTGGATGTTGGCCGCTAGCGTCCCCCCTACCCTAGATTAACATGTGTAAATATTTGTATGAACATAACAAGACTCATAAACTGAACAAGTTCCACAGACATGTGACTAACAGAAATGGAATAATGTGTCCCTGAACAAAGGGTGGGTCAAAATCAAAGTAATAGTCAGTGTCTGGTTTGGCTGCATTAAGTACTGCGGTGCATCTCATCCTAACGGACTGCACCAGATTTGCCAGTTCTTGCTGTGAGATGTTACTCCACTCTTCCACCAAGGCACCTGCAAGTTCCTGGACATTTCTTGGGGGAAGGGCCCTAGCCCTCAATCTCTGATCCAACAGGTCCCAGACATGCTCAATGGGATTGAGATCCAGGCTCTTCGCTGGCCATGGCAGAACACTGACATTCCTGTCTTGCAGGAAATCCCACACAGAACGAGCAGTATGGCTGGTGGCATTGTCAAGCCGGAGGGTCATGTCAGGATGAGCCTGCAGAAATGGTCCCACATGAGGGAGGAGGATGTCTTCCCTGTAACGTACAGCATTGAGATTGCCTGCAATGACAACAAGTTCAGTCCGATGATGCTGTGACACACCGCCCCAGACCATAACGGACCCTCCACCTCCAAATCGATCCCGCTTCAGAGTACAGGCCTCGCTTTAACGCTTATTCCTTCGACGATAAACGCGAATCCGATCATCACCCCTGGTGAGACAAAACCGGTGAGGACCTGCCTTACAACAGGCCTACAATCCTTCAGTCCAGACTCTCTCAGCCTATTGTAGACAGCCTGAGCACCTATAAAGGGATTGTGCGTTCCTGGTGTAACTCGGGCAGTTGTTGCCATCCTGGTGTTGGTGTTTTTCAGAGTCAGTAGAAAGGCCTCTTTAGTGTCCTACATTTTCATAACTGTGACCTTAATTGCCTACCGTCAGTAAGCTGTTAGTGTCTTAACTCTGGGGCAATAGCCAGGGAAAATACAGCGCGCCATATTCAAATAAAATTATATAAAAATCTAACTTTCCTTAAATCACACATGTAAGATACCAATTTAAAGCTACACTCGTTGTGAATCCAGCCAACATGTCAGATTTCAAAAAGGCTTTTCGGCAAAAGCATAAGATGCTATTATCTGATGATAGCACAACAGTAAACAAAGGGAGAAGCATATTTCAACACTGCAAGCACGACACAAAACGCAGAAATAAAATATAAATCATGCCTCACCTTTGACGAAATTCTTTTGTTGGCACTCCAATTTGTCCCATAAACATCACAAATGGTCCTTTTGTTCGATTAATTCCATCGATATATATCCAAAATGTCAATTTATTTGAACCGTTTCATCCAGAAAAACACAGCTTCCAACTTCCGTCACTTCACTAAAAAAAATATCAAAGTTACAAGTAAACTTTACCAAAATATTTCAAACTACTTTTGTAATACAACGTTAGGTATTTTTAAACGTTAATAATCGATCAATTTGAAGACGGGAGGATCTATGTTCAATACAAAAAGAAAACAAACTGACGCAACTTTTTTCGTAACGTGCCTCTCTCAAATAATTTACTTCATGTGACCCTCATTTACGATAGCCCTACTTCTTCACTACACAAAGGAATAACCTCAACCGATTTCCAAGGACTGGTGACATCCAGTGGAAGCGGTAGGAACTGCAAGCAAGTCCATTAGAAATCTGGTGTCTCTAAGAAATCTTATTGAAAAGACAGTGACATCAAAAAAATACAAATTCTGAATGGTTTGTCCTCAGGGTTTTGCCTGCTACATAAGTTCTGTTATTCTCACAGACATGATTCAAAGTGTTTTCTATCCAAATCTACTAATAATATGCATATCTTATATTCTGGGGATGAGTAGCAGGCAGTTGAATTTTGGCATGCTATTTATCCAAAAGTGAAAATGCTGCCCCCTGCCCACAAGAAGTTAACGACCGTTCCATAAGTGCATGTTCATTAATTGCTTATGGTTCATCGAACAAGCATGGGAAACAGTGTTTAAACCCTTTACAATGAAGATCTGTGAAGTTATTTGGATTTTTACGAATTATCTTTGAAAGCCGGGGTCCTGAAAAAGGGATGTTTCTTTTTTTGATGAGTTTATATCTCACACACTGACCAATACAATGATGTGTAAGGTGGTTTGGAACCTTTGAAAGTTATTATCAGAGAGTAGTCATTTGTTGTTTTTGTTTTGGGTAGTCTGTTCAGCGTCCACAACTTGTGGCAGTCACCCAAATAGATTCCCTTAAAGACACAATCACATTTTCTCATCATCTTATTAGAGTTGGGCCAGGATTATATAGACCCATCACCTGTTATGACTTATCTATGCCTCACCACAATCGGTTCCTACGGACCGCTAATGATTTCTGTTTATAATTTTCCACGCTACTACAGACACCCTTCACTGGCTATTCACAACTTAATTGCCACACTTCTTCAGCCTCACAGGAAACTCCTAGAAACATGGTATACAATAAGTAAAAGGACAGTCCTTATTAGTTTCTTGCAGGCATGTGAAAATGTGAAAAGTTATACATTTTCACAAATGTTCATTTTCCAACACACTGTATCTGTCTGTAGCAGCAGAATCAATTGAACAGATGTATCCATTCATCGATTTCCTTGGACTCTCCTTGGGCTCTTGTTTCCCCAGACCTGTACACCTTTGCTGTTCTGGAGTCTGCTGTGGTGGGCACAACGGTGGGCAGGATCATGGCAGACGATGGTGACGTGGGCATCAACGCCAGGATGAACTACAGCCTAAAGGACCTGGAGGAGAGCGCCACCTTCAAGATCCAAACGGATCCAGTCACACAGGAAGGAGTGGTCCTCCTGGCCAAGGTGAAGACAGTTAATACACTGTACTTTACTGTACTTTAGCCACCAATGCAAAGTGTTACATCCTTGTGATGCTGGCCTAACATGGACACCGTACTTACATCTTTTGACTTCTTTATGCTATTTGTTTTTCATATTGTCTATGGTTATAGAAACTTATTTTTAGGTTAGTTATGTCTTTGAATGGCCTTTTCCTCTATTGTGCAATTCATTTAAAGTAGACTTTGTGTTCTTCTCGATACACTGTTTATTCCATTCAAGACACAGGGGAATTGAATGGGGCTGAAATCGGCTTGTTATTAAAATCATTGGCTCATCATTGACTGTCAATCTAAATACTGCTTCAGTTAAGTGCAAGACTACAGCTGGTGGCTCAATGACTTTGAATGAAGCATTTTCCTCGTCCAATCTGATAGAATTGGGGGAAAGGGGACTTGAAAGAAGAGAGCAGGGTGCTGGTTTTCAGGGTTTGTGAAATGGTTATGTCTTCATAATATTTTGGCCAATTAATCTAAAGTGGCATACTGTATCACACTGCTAGAAAATCGATCAACAAAAGAGGTATTTTTAGTTGTTCCATACCAAAAAGTGCCTTCCAGTAAGAGCTTAGCTACAAAGAGCTGTTATTGATTTTTTTTTACTTTTTTAGCCTCTGGACTATGAAAGCAAGCGACGGTTCGTAATGGCTGCGGAGGCTGTCAACGATCACATAGACACCCGCTTTCTGAGCTACAACGAGTTTCGGGACAGGACGACCCTAAAGATCGTCGTCGAGGATGTGGATGAGCCCCCTATCTTCATGGCGCCCGATTATGAGTGGAAGGTTCCGGAAAATATGGTGGCCGGGACCGTGGTTGGCACCGTTAGCGCCAGAGACACTGATGCAATCAACAACCCAATCAGGTAAAGTGACCCTCCATGACTGTCAAATAGGACAACCTGGACAGATGTCCCGCCTCCTAACCCCAGCCATAGGTTGCACTTAGCACTGCTAAGTTAGCAGTCTAAGCTGTTCACATGTAGACGGATGCCTCCTTGGAGTAAAACAATTAATATATTTCTAGTAGTGTCACTAGCTAGGATTTAATCCAATTTGCGACAGATTTTCATGCAGATACAAAAAAAACATCATAAAAAAGTACCACATTTGCATTTTCCACTCTATCAATGGCTGTGTCAGACAAACTATTGCAATTAATAGCAGACAACTGTTCACTGATAAACTTGACAGGTTAGGTTACATGATTTGATCACAGGAGGTTGGTGGCACCTTAATTGGGGAGGACGGGGTCGTGGTTATGGCTGGAGCGGAATTAGTGGAATGGTATCAAATACATGGTTTCAATGTGTTTGATGCCATTCCATTTGCTCCGTTCCAGACATTATTATGAGCAGTCCTCCCCTCAGCAGCATCCACTGGATGAGATGGATAACAGCAAGATCTTTCTTATTTGTTAATTGGTAGCTAAGCACCATCATCATACAAATTAAGACCCTCAATGTTTATAGCAAAGGAACATCAACACCCTGTGAAATTCATTAGAACTTATTTCATCTGTAGCCTAATAAACAGTACATACTTTTCTAAGTCGTAGTCTGAGGACCACACAACATAGCATCGCATGAATGCAAATGAACCTTGACATGATGGTTATTATATCAACAATTGCGCAAGAAATCGTTTCCTCCACAATCGTTTCCTCCACAATTTGTCGCATAATTCACTTTACCCGACACCAAAAGATCACACCATGACAAACTAACAAATTGTCGACATTTCTGAAATTATACCGACACTTCCTGTTTCCATTACACCTGTGATAAGAAAAAAATTATACGGTATGACTGTGGATGGAAATATGCTTACTGACTGCATTTTATTTGTTTTTACCCTTGATTTCAGTGGATAGCCCGTACATGGTCATATTTACCTCATATTACTTTAGCAGGAAATGAGGCCTGTTGAATAAATCATGGCTATTCTTCATACCTCACAGGCTTTTCTATCTATTGCTGTGGTATTATCACAAAGTGACTCGCAGAGGACGCTAGAAATGTAATAAAGCGCCGTATGAGGTGGCATATGGAATTCAGATTTAGAGTCATTTGCAAGTGGGGCACGTTGCTGCGGAGACAGGGCTGTTGCCTGTAGCCCAGCAATGTTAAAGAGTGGCAGGTGCTGCATATCACTCACAGTATGCTGTGGCTTCTATTGGAGGCCTTCACAGGAAGGCAAGTTGGAGAAAAAAACACTATCTATCTGATTTTACTTAGATGTTTTGGAATGGTATTTTATTCAGATACACAGCATTCTGGGAAACATTCACCTGACAATGTCATTCTCGACAATTCTTCATACTGTTTTGTTCTATTGCTGTTCTGTCATACCGGGCTTTGTACGAGCCCGTTGAATATGTGTCGGTGAAATACAGAAAAATGAACAGTTTCCTCAAAGGATCTCTCGGTGGAATCGCTGTGCTTTGTCTGCTCAGCTATGAGAAACCAACACTTTGCATTGCTCGCTAACTGTGTGTCCTGGTGATTTCTCTTCCAGATATTCCATTGACAAAAGCAGCGACATCACAAAAGCTTTCAAAATAGACCCAAACAATGGGACTGTAACTGTTGTGAAACCTTTGGACCGCGAGGAAGCAGCCTGGCACAATCTAACCATAAATGCCAAGGAAACAAGTAAGGAGAATTTCTCTCATTCATACAAAATACATTAAGGTATTGATAATACAGAGAAAAGCACATCAATCCACTATGATGGCAAAGATGCACTATGACTGGCAATAGCTTACTGGTATACTGAACCATCTTCAACTAGCCTCAAAGGAAGTACAATATTCAATTCTCCTGAAACGCTCTAGACTGTTTTTATAGCTTTCATTTTGTCCAATATCCCTTCTGCTTTGGGATTGAGTGATGATTTGAGCCACCGTTGTAATTCAAGGAGATGTGACTATTACAGTAACATTTATCACGTTAAACTGCTTTTGTGACAGAGCTTTTCCAAAGCATTTATGATACATGTGTCCAACGGACTCCAACAAATGTCTATCTTGACAACTGCAGAGCAGAACCATCTATCCTCATCTGTGGTGGTGTTCATCAAAGTGCTGGACATAAACGACAATGCGCCAATGCTTGCCAGAGAGTACCAGCCATATATCTGTGAGGGCACACAGTCAGGAGAGGTAGGATGGACCCCTCACTATTTTAACTGAGAATAATGCAACATTTGCCTTCTGTACAGGTTATAGGCTGTATCCCGGAGAGGACAATGCTGAATCACAATCACAGGCTATCTCAGTTAGTTTGTCAGTTACCTTGTATTGACTGTCTTAGATAAATGTTGGGATATTCCCTAGGTAGGACTATCAATGCTATTTTGTATTTTCCGATGCTCATTGAGAATCACTGTCAGTCAGAACCATGGTCTGACAGCTATGTCTGTTTGTCTTGTAAGCTCATCCAGCTGATCAACGCTGTGGATCTGGACGACCCTGTGGAGGGACACCACTTCTACTTCTCCATGGTCCCTGAGAAGCACATCAACCCTAATTTCACCATCAGGGACAACCAAGGTCAAGTACAGATAGATCCTCTAACTGTTATTCAAACTATTTATGAACACAATCCGACATCACTTAAGCATCTGTGTTGCTATGCACTGAAAGAAAAGATAGACAAGCGTATATATTTACGGTTTCCATATTAGGACATCATCACATGTCTTAAGCAACTTTCATAGACCTGTGATGCTGTCCTAAAATGGACACCATACATATCTATCGGACCCTTTTTCCCCCAATTTTAGCCTAAAATGACATACCCAAATCTAACTGCCTGTAGCTCATTACCAGGAGCAATGATATGCATATTCTTGGTACCATTTGAAATGAAACACTTTGAAGTTTGTGTAAATGTTAAATTAATGTCGGAGAATATAACACATTAGATCTGGTAAAAGATAATACAAAGAAAAAAATATGCGTTTTTTAATTTGTTTTGGTACCATTATCTTTGAAATACAAGAGAAAGGCCATAATGTATTATTCCAGCCCAGGTGTAATTTAGATTTTGGCCAATAGATGGCAGCGGTGTATGTGCAAAGTTTTAGACTCATCCAATGAATCATTGCATTTCTGTTCAAACTGTTGTATCAAGACTGTCCAAATGTGCCTAATTGGTTTATTAACACATTTTCAAGCTCATAACTGTGCACTCTCCTCAAACAATAGCATGGTATTATTTCACTGCAATAGCTACTGTAAATTGGACAGTGCAGTTAGTTAACAAGAATTTAAGCTTTCTGCCAATATCAGATATGTCTATGTCCTGGGAAATGATCTTGTTACTTACAACCTCATGCTAATCACCGATCCTGTAGAGGTTTTAAGCTTTAAAATCAGGTTCGCTCCTCAAATAAAACCTTCCCATCCATCACAGACAACAGTGCTAGCATCCTGGCACGGCGGAGCTCATTCACCCGTAGGGACCGTACCCAGTACCTGCTTCCCATGGTGGTGGCGGACAGTGGCTCCCCAGCCCTCTCCAGCACCAGTACCCTGACCATCAGCGTGTGCAGCTGTCAGCCCGCCGGACACTGCCCCACAGGCGGGGTGGAGGCCCTGGCCATCTCTATTGGGGTCAGCCTACAGACCCTGCTTGGCTTCCTGGTCTGCCTGGCAACACTCACAGGTCAGTGACACTGTACTCTTGGAATGGGCATATCTGGTATTTTCTATTTTATGCGTTATTGCATTAAAATGCTTTGGATCCGATATGATGGGTTCTTTCTGAATGTGTTTACATGGAAACATATCCTGATTCAAATAAACTGTTTCAGATCTACAAGTTACAAGTGACTCTTTTTCAACAGACTGGTTGTGTTAGTGTGAGCTAGTGCAGTTCCACTTCAAATCAACTGGGCAAGTATGTAGTGTGTGGCTATATAGTTGGATATCTCTGAAACCTATCCCACTCTCATTAATAACAGTCATAATTTACTCAAACTCACTAGTGTGCCCTTAACACAAATGTCAAACTTCTAAATGCTTAGCAAAGCAAAAATAATGGTGTCCCTTTTCAGCTAGTAATGTGCTTATTTGTGGCAATGCATCAATACCAATGCTTCATGGGACATTGATGGGTTTGCAATAGTGTAGAGCTTTATAATGACCTCTGTTGCTTTGGGTAATCCTTATGCCCATCACATTAAATATTAATAGCTATGCCTACTGGGCTAACATCCCCTCACATGAGTGCAATACCCCATGAAAACAATACAAAAAGCACTCCAATACTAGCCTCAATAAGCACTCCGCTACTAGCGCTCCAGTACTTGCTTGCGAGACATCCGGATGTTTGTACGAGGTTACTCCACTACCGATATCGCTAGTTCCCTTAGGCTTAAAAGCACACTAAAGAATTGATTTATTTTGGATACTGTATGAGGCGAAATATGAATGATGACTTCAGATCAAATATTATTTTACAGTATTAGCTGAAATGATGGTACAGATGTAGGATCTTAATATGAACCCGTTTGCTACAGCAGGAAATAATCCTGCAGCAACAGGAAATGTGAATTATTATGTAGATTATAATAAAAGGTAGACTCAGCGAAATTGTGTTGCCACGAGCAGCACCACAGTTCTTGAGATGAGCGAGATGCAAGACTTCACTGACAGTATCTGCGCGTGTGCACGGGCTCACTTTAAGCTGTTTAAAGCATGGTAGCCAGGCCACTGAAACAGCAGAGAAGTTGAGCCTCGCACTTCAATGCTCATAGTTGTTGCGGAAATTGACCCACTATGCTGTTAACTTTCTGCGTCTACGCCATATTTCTACCTTTAATGGACATTGTTGTAGGGGTTGATACATTTTTCATTAGGGAAATCAAGTCTGACATTTTCAAGGCGGAAACTGCCAACTTTAGAAGCCTTTTGAAAACTAAAATACACTACAACTTTGCATTTCCTGGAAAATCTCACGAACAAAATAATTAAGATCCTACATCTGTATCTAATTTTCCCAATTGTTTCCTCTCAATGTTTCCCTTAAAGATTTTCACATTAACCCCAAATAATAGAACAAATCAAAGCCCGCCCTATTACTTGTCATTAAAGAGTGTACATACTTAATCCAGACCTGAAATGCTCTTCTCTCAGTTTGCCAGCATGTGTGTTTAAAACACACAATCATCTCCTGTTGGTTTGTGTCTCCAGTGCTGTGCATTGTAATGCTGATGCTGAGGAGACACAGGAGGAAACAGCTGGAGGGGCTGGGGAGAGCGGAGAAGGAGCTGGAGCTGCCTAAGGGGGTCTCAGAGAAGGTGCTGCACTACGGAGAAATAGGAGGCGGAGGGGGTGACCTGGGGGGATTCTGTCAGCCCGCTGTCCCCCTTCGTCCTCACCCCCGCAGGAGGGACAGGAGGCTCCGCAGAGAGGAGGTGGCAGCCAGTATCAGAATGTCGATGTCTCTCCGCCACTCCCTCCTCATCGGCCCCGAGGACGATGTCTTTAAACAGTTCATTATGGACAGGCTGGATGAAGCAGATCAGGACCCCTACGTGCCGCCATTTGACTGCCTGAAGACCTACGCCTTCGAGGGCACAGGGTCGCCCACGGGATCCATTAGCTCCCTAGAGTCATGGGACTTTGTGGACGCTGATCAATGTCCCCGGGACCCCGGATCACGCCTTGTCAGACTGACTCTCTGGCATGGGGGAGTGGAGGAGGACACAACCTTCTGAATGGCTAACAGTTGTTTAACATTTTTTTTATTTAATTCATTTAATGTAATAACATATATAATAGTACAGCACATCCCTGAACTCAATGTTGACATCCAGATGGAAGAGACAAATAAGTTCATGTTTTCTTCCCCTGTATGGTTGAAAACAGTGGAGCTAGCTGTAATAATTATTATCAGTGTTATGACAGTTATACTTTTTTTGTTGAACAGGCAGTTTCTTGATATTTTTTTAAACAGTATTTAAAGCAACATAACTTTCTATACGTGACCTCGTTCTGCATTAGTTCTAAAGATGGGTAACACATTCTAGTATTTGAACCTTCATGACGGTGTCATAAGCGCATCGTAAGTTTCTTGACACATGCCAGAACTTTCTTGGCAGATGAATTAGATAGGACCTGTAGCTACACAGCAAATTCTCCAGTGTGAGAATAAACAAATGAACACTGAGAGTGTTACATCAACACTGAAAGTGTTCAGTCTGTGGAACAGTGTTAAAATAACACACTGCTTAGTGTAAATCCTTATTCCAATATTTCCCAGGGTGCCTTGTCTTTCGAGTAAATTGTATATATACCACCCATGACTGTATTTGTTAGTGACATAGACATGGTTGTTGTATTCATCCTTTTTTGATCCTATGGGCATCACCAAGTGACATCCTATGCAAATATGTTATTATAACAAATAATCTTTAACACAATAGCATACATATATCATAAGGCCTTATTTTGAAAGTTTCACCCTAATACAAGTGCCTGAAACTCCTACACATCGCTTTGAACCAAAACCACGCCCATCATTGTAATATTGTTTGTTTCAATATCTGTTTGTGGATGTACATTGAATGATTGATTAATTAATGAATCTTATGCTCCGCAAATATAAAACCACAAACATTTTCTAAACTAATCCTATGTGTTACTTGGGCTTCTTGTACCCTTAGGGAGTCTCATGGCTTAGTTTTTCCCAACCAGTCATTCTTAATACATGTTGAGGGTGACAAGAAAATGTGATAGTTGGATATCCCCACACTGGCTGGATTTCAATAGGAATTGCACACACTTTGCTAGCCAACATAATGTGACTTGCATGCCTAATGTGGCCTGTAAACCATGAGTTCCAGGCCATTGCATTACCCACTCATAAAAGGTTGTCACTGTAGTTCAAGAGTGTCAAACTCATTCCATGGAGGGCCTAGTGTCTGCAGGTTTTTCTTTTTTCCTCTCAAAAAAGCCCTACACAACCAAGTGTGGGGAGTTCCTTACTACTTAGTGACCTTAATTCATCAAGTACAAGGAAGGAGCGAAAACCCACAGACACCGAGTTTGACATGTGCTATACTTGTACCCTGTAAGGCAGGACTCGGTATTGGTACCCCCTGTATATAGCCTCGTTATTGTTCGTTTATTGTGTTCCTTTTTTTTAAACTTTTTTTAACTTTAGTTTATTTAGTAAAAATTTTATCAACTCGATTTTTCTATTTTTTTTATTTTTTATTATGATAAAATAAATGTACCCCTTTTTCTTCCCATTTCGTGGTATCCAATTGGTAGATACAGTCTTGTCCCGTACGGACACAGGAGAGGCAAACGTCAAGAGCCGTGCGTCCTCCAAAACACGACCCAACCAAGCCACACTGCTTTTTGACATAATGCCCACTTATCCTGGAAGCCAGCCACAACAATGTGTCGAAGGAAACACCATACACCTGGCGACTGTGTCAGCGTGAATGCGCCCGGCCCGCCACAGAAGTCTCTAGAGCGCGATAAGACAAGGACATCCTTGCCGGCCAAACCCTTCCCTAACCCGGACGACGCTGGGCCAATTGTGCGCCGCCCCATGTGTCTCCCGGTTGCGGCCCGGCTGCAACAGAGCCTGGACTCAAACCAGGATCTCTAGTAGCACAGCTAGCACTGCGATGCAGTGCCTTAGACCACTGCACCACTCGGGAGGCCGCAGTGTTGGTTAAGGGGCTTGTAAGTAAGCATTTCACGGTTAGACCTACACCTGTTATATTCGGCGCATGTGACAAATAACGTTTGATTTGATTTTCCCAAACTCAGTCCTCGGGACCCCAAGGGGTGCATGTTTTTGTTTTTGCCTTAGCACTACACAGCTGATTCAAATAATCAACTAACCATCAAGTGATCATTTGAATCGGCTGTGTAGGTCCCGAGGACAGAGTTTGGTAAACGCTGCTGTAAGTCATCCTTTGTACCTTTAGTTATAAGTGTATAATTGTACTCCAGTTCCAGTGGCAGTCTGTGCAGTTTAAGATGAGGACCATTATATTTTTTATGAGCATGGCCTTATTTCTATTACAGCATGTTGGATGACTGTCATTCATATTCCTTTCACCCAGCTCAATGTAACATTGATAGTTTTAGGCAAGGGTTTCCCAAACTCGGTCCTGAGGCCCCCGGCCCTAGTACTACACAGCTGATTAAAATAACCAGCTCATCATCAAGCTTCGATTATTTTAATCATCTGTGTAGTGCTAGGGCATAAACCAAAATGTGCACCCAGGGGAGGCACCAGGACTGAGTTTGGGAAACCCTGGTTTAGGCCACTACATGATACTTGACATTTCCTTATACCCATGAGGTTGCTACAACCTAGCCTATGAAATAAAGTTTACAAGGTAGATGCACAGGTCGAGAGATATTTGAGTAATCAAGGTGACAGACACTTGATGCGTTCAATGCTGCGTTGCACACTCTTGCCTGCATCTAGCTGATCTAGGGTGTAATCGTTAGTCATCAGTTGCAAACAAGAGTGTCTATTGGACAAATTCTGATATGTTTATCCCCGTTTATTTTCATTTGCTTCCATTTAAGAAACATTTTTCAACAGAATAAGCAGAATGAATACACCCCTGATCACACTCGAGCGTAGTTCCCTTTCATAGCAGCCACATACAAACAGCATGATCCCTTTGATCGTTGTATAATTCCACGTCGTATCTACGCGCTCTCCTATTCTCACCTTTTCCCTTAGCTTGTGGACTTCAATGCACAACACATCAGCAGTCTGTGACCAGGCGAAAAAAACTATCCTAGCCAAACCTTCATATCATAAATGCTAACCTCTATACACAGCCTACGTCGTTGTCACAATATTAACATCAACATACTGTAGCAACTAGAACTAACGTGTTAGTAAACCCGCTACAATCATGCAGTACAGTGTACAGTCAGCAGCAAGCAGTTTCACAGTTACACCGGTAGGCCCCTGTGGCAATAAATAAATCAAACCAAAAGCTTACCTTGACTTGGAAAAGTTCCAGTGTTGGATAGTCAGCTAGCTAACATAGAACACCTCTCTGTTTGAACCGGGTGTTTGAGTAGTCTAAACTTGCTAGCTGCTAGCTAAGTAAGTGAAAGTGAAAAAATAACCAAAAAAGTATATCTAGCTCTCTCCTTCACTCTCTTTCTTTTCCTTCATTAAAAAAAATATTTGTCAAAACTGTTCAACTATTGTCTTTCTCTTGGAGTCAACTACTCACCACATTACTCACTGCAGTGCTAGCTAGATGTAGTTTATGCTTTCAGTACTAGATTCATTATTTGATCCTTCGATTTGGTGGACAACACGTCAGTTCATGCCGAAAGAGCTATGATAGGTTGGAGGACATCCTCTGGAAGTTGTCAATAAGTCTATTGAATGGGTTGAGAACTACGAGCCTCCTAGGTTTTGTATTGAAGTCAATGTACCCAGAGGAGGATGGAAACTAGCTGTCCTCCGGCTACCATGGTGCTACCCTACAGAGTGCTGTTGAGGCTACTGTAGACCTTCATTGCAAAGCAATGTGTTTTAATCAATTATTTGGTGACGTGAATATATTTAGTATAGTTTTATCTAAAAAGTATCACTTTTTTAATGTTTCACTATTTACATTTTATGAAATTCACTGAGGAGGATGGTTCTTCCTCCTCTGAGGAGCCTCCACTGTCCAGTTCATACCTCAGGCAACATCAGGCCTTGATGTAGGGTTGCAAAATTCCAAGGACCTAAAAACTGATTGAAGGACTTCCAATTTCCAGCTTCCGTTTTCAGGAAAGGACTTCTGGAAAAAATGGGAATTTCCGGAAAGTTGCTAGAATTTTCCAACCGTACCTGCAAGTCACATTATGCTGGCTTGCAAAGTGATGAGTAAGTCCTATTGAAATCCAGCCAGAGTTAAGCGATCCAACAGTTAGACTTTTTAGCCATTTGCAACCTGCATTCAAAATGACTAACAGTGTAACAAACGTTTTGAGGAGACTATCTAACGCTTTTAAACTGGAACAAACATTTCAGTAATGGGTGCAAAAAATCTGACTGATTGGATTAGTTTAGAAAAATGTTGGTTATTTATTTTGTGTAGCATACGATTGATAAATCAATACAAAATAAACAATTCCCCCCAAAATCTAACTGCTGGGAAATATGATAATTATAGGAGTGGTTTTGGATCAAAGTGACGTATTGTGTTAAAGAACATATTTTTTGTCATGATGACCTATTCACGTGGGATCTCACTTGGTGATGTCGATAGGTGTGCAGATGGATGAATGCAATATCCATGTCTATGTCGGTAACAAATACAGTCATGGGTGGTAACTCTAGGATTTACTTGAAAGGTACTCTAGGAAATATTTGAATAAGGCTTTACACTAAGCAGTGTGTTAATTTAACACTGTTGTGGTGTCCCTATGGGTCCACAGACTCAACACGCTGAATGTTCATTTTGTTTTTTGTTAATGCTTGAGAATTTTCTGTGTACGTTATAATATAAAGGTAAACACTACCTTTCATTACTTTTATATTGTTCTACGAAATACAAACTGTGCATTTGTGTTCTGTATTATGAATTTATAACTATAAAACAGCCTTAAACAAATGTGGTAGTTTTGCTTTGCAAACTTCAATACAGTCTTTAAACGTTTGTTTATCTATCTGAAATATCTATTCAGAAATATGAGTTTTCACTTCTATTCAGAGGCCTCACCCCTAAATTCCTCCCTTGAGAAGAGTGAGACCAAGCTAGTTCCCATCAGAAATGTGAGAGATGCACATACGGCGCGTCATAGTTCTCCGTGCTTTTTGGTGAGTCATCCAGCGCCTCATCACTGCCCTGATGTAAATACAAATACAGACGGCACTCTTCACGACACCCTTTAGACAACATGTTTACACAGTAAGTGGTAAAGTAAAAGGGGAAAATAGCAATGAAAAGATGGACACAATGTCTCAAGGAGAAAGTAAAACATCTGCGAGGGCCCTATCAAAGCCTGAGGTTCTGATATCTGCTTGAGGGATTCATGTGAAATACATAAACAGTAACTTTCTTTAGTTCGGCGTAAAACATTGCTGCTAGGAGCTGTTGTGTGGGTGAATGCTGCAGTAACGGTTAGTTCAAGGCAATATCCAGGTGATAAGGTCTCTCTCTGCCACCACCTCCTCATCAACTAATTGGACAGTTTTCTGTCTAAGAAGGTCAATGTGGAACTCACAGGAGCTGTTTCGCTCCAGATGATGCAATGGAATTTTGAAATCAAACCTTTGTTGTGGCAAAAGGGTGGGATAGAGAAGGCCCTCTTAAAAGTTGTGAATGTTTATATTCATCTCAAAAGATCAAATCAAATCAAATTGTATTGGTTATATACACATGGTTAGCAGATGTTATTGCGAATGTAGTGAAATGATGTGCTTCAACAGTAGTTCTGATAGTGCAGCAATATCTCAAATGTAATTTAACAATTCCACAACTACCTATTACACACTAAGTAAAGGAATGGAATAAGAATATATACATATACATATATGGATGAGCAATGACAGAGGCATAGGCAAGATACAAAAGATGGTATAAAATACAGTATATACATATGAGAGGAGTAATGCAAGATATGTAAACATTATTAAAGTGGCATTATTAAAGTGACTAGTGATCCATTTATTAGTGGCCAATGATTTCAAGTCTGTATGTAGGCAGCAGCCTCTCTGTGTTAGTGATGGCTGTTTAACCTGTCTAGGATCAGCGTGGCGCTAGCGGCACCCCCCCCCCCCCCCACTGAAAAACCAGTGCCGCGAAATTCAAAAAAAATATTTTTTTTAAATATTTAACTTTCACACATTAAAGTCCAATACAGCTAATGAAAGACACAGATCTTATGAATCCAGTCAACATTTCCGATTTTTAAAATGTTTTACAGGGAAGACACAATATGTAAAGATGTACATCTATTACCTAAAAACACATTAGCATAATCCACCATCTTTTATTTGTCCACCAACACCAGTAGCCATCACCAATTCGGCTAAACTAAGATATTTATAGCCCCTAACCAACAAAAAAACTCATTAGATGACAGTCTGATAACATATTTATGGTATGGGATAGGTTTTGTTAGAAAAAAGTGCATATTTCAGGTATATGGCATAGTTTACAATTGCACCCACCATCACAAATGGACTAGAATAATTACAATGAGCAACGTGTTTACCTAACTACTAATCATCAAACATTTCGTAAAAATACACAGCATACACGAATCGAAAGACACAGATCCTGTGAATACAGACAATATTTCAGATTTTCTAAGTGTCTTACAGCGAAAACACAATAAATCGTTATATTAGCTTAGCACATAGCAATTAGCAGCCCAGCATTGATTCTAGCCAAAGTGAGCGATAAAAGTCAACATCGCCAAAAGATATTAATTTTTTCACTAACCTTCTCAGAATTCTTCCGATGACACTCCTGTAACATCACATTACAACATGCATATACAGTTTGATCGAAAATGTTTATATTTAGCCACCAAAATCATGGTTAGACAATGTGAAATATAGACAAGCTGGTAAAGAAAACGTCCTTGCGCCACTTAGACAGTGATCTACTCTTATACATAAATACTCATAAACGTGACTAAAAAATATAGGGTGGACAGGGATTGATAGACAATTTAATTCTTAATACAATTGCGTTATTACATTTTTTAATTTATCCTTACTTTTCAATACAGTTTGCGCCAAGCGAAGCTACGTCAAAAAACATGGCGTCCTAAGCCACTAAAATGTTTCGACAGAAACACGATTTATCATAATAAAAATGTCCTACCTTGAGCTGTTCTTCCATCAGTATCTTGGGCAAAGGATCCTTTCTTGGGAGAAATCGTCTTTTGGTGGAAAGCTGTCCTCTTGCCATGTGGAAATGTCAACTACGTTCGGGATGAACTGAAAAGCGTGCCCAACTTTTCACATCGTTGCAAAAATAAATGTCCCAAAATCGCACTAAACGGATATAAATTGCTATAAAACGCTTTAAATTAACTACTTTGTGATGTTTGTAACTCCTATAACGAGTGAAAAGATGACCGGAGAAATATAACAGGCTAAACTAACGCTTGGAACAGGAGAGGGTCGGTGTCTTCCACGCGCGTTACGCAGCAAGAAAAGACTTGCTAGCTAAAGGTTTTTTTCATTTGTAGGGCCTGTGAACGAGCAATCGAGCCCGTTGGAATCGTCATCACGTAAAGGCATCCAGGGGAAGACGTAAGAAGTGTCCGTATAGTCATAGCAACGACAGAGCCCTTTTAAATGACTTCAGAAAAGTGGCCAACGTTTCTCAAATCTGACTCCATGTCAGGGAAATTGCTGTAGAATGGGCTCTGTTCCACTTAGAGACAAAATTTCAACTCCTATAGAAACTATAGACTGTTTTCTATCCAATAATAATAATAATATGCATATTGTACGATCAAGGATTTTGTGGGAAGCCGTTTAAAAAATTAGCCACATTAGCATAAATAGTCTAAACAGCGCCCCCATCCCCAACAGGTTTTAACAGTCTGATGGCCGTGAGAAGCTGTTTTTCAGTCTCTCGGTCCCAGCTTTGATGCACCTGTACTGACCTCGCCTTCTGGATTGCAGCGGGGTGAACAGGCAGTGGCTCGGGTGGTTGTTGGCCTTCCTGTGATATCGGGTGCTGTAGGTGCCCTTGAGGGCAGGTAGTTTGCCCCCGATGATGCATTGCGCAGACCCCACCACCCTCTGGAGAGCCTTGCGGTTGTGGGTGGTGCAACTGCCGTACCAGGCGTTAATACAGCCAAACAGGATGCGCTCAATAGTGCATCTGTAAAGGTTTGTGAGGGTTCTAGGTGACAAGCCACATTTCTTCAGCCTCTTGCATCCTCTGCTGTTTCCTGAATTCCACGATCATCTCCTTTGTTTAGTTGATGTTGAATGAGAGGTTGTTTTCCTGACACCACACTCCAAGTGCCCGCACCTCCTCCCTGTAGGCTGTCTCGTCGTTGTTGGTAATCAAGCCTACTGCTGTTGTGTCGTCTGCAAACTTCATGATTGAGTTGGAGGCGTGTATGTCCACATCATCATTGGTGAACAGGGAGTACAAGAGGGGGCTGAGTACACACCCTTGTGTGGCCCCAGTGTTGAGGATCAGCGAAGTGGAGATGCTGTTTCCTACCTTCAGCATCCGGGGGCAGCCCGTCAGGAAGTCCAGGACCCAATTGCACAGGGCAGGGTTGAGACCCAGGGCCTCAAGCTTAATGATGAGCTTGGAGGGTACTATGATGTTGAATGCTGAGCTATAGTCAATGAACAGCATTCTTACATATGTATTCCTCTTGTCCAGATGGGATAGGGCAGTGTGCAGTGTGATGGCGATTGCATTGTCTGTGTACCTATTGGGGCGATAAGCAAATTGATTTGGGTCTAGGGTGACAGGTAAGGTGGAGGTGGTATGATCCTTCACTAGCCTCTCAAAGCACTTCATGATGACAGAAGTGAGTGCTACAGGGCGATAGAAAATTAGTTCAGTTACCTTTACCTTCTTGGGTACAGGAACAATGGTGGCCATCTTGAAGCATGTGGGGACATCTCCTATGCACTTCCATATAAACTCACTCACCGAATCAGCGTATACGTCAATATTATTATCTGAGGCTACCCAGGAACATTTCCCAGTCTGCGAGATCAAAAAAATCGTGGAGCTTGGATTCCGATTGGTCAGACCAGCGTCGAATAGTCCTTAGCACGGGTACGTCCTGTTTGAGTTTCTGCTTATAGGAAGGGAGGAGCAAAATGGAGTCATGGTCAGATTTGCCGAAAGGAGGGCGTGAGAGGGCCTTGTATGCATTGCAGAAGTTAGAGTAGCAGTGATCCAGTGTTTTACCAGCGCCAAAGAAGTCAATATGCTGATAGAATTTAGGTAGCCTTGTTCTCAACTTTCCTTTTTTTAAATCCCCAGCTACAATAAATGCAGGCTCAGGATATATGGTTTCCAGTTTGCAAAAAGTCCAGTGAAGTTCCTTGACGGCCGTCGTGGTATCGGCTTGAGGTGGGATATACACTGATGTGACAATAACCGAGGAGAATTCCCTTGCGAGATAATATGGTCAGCATTTGATTGGGAGGAATTGTAGGTCAGGTTAACAAAAGGACTTGATTTCCTGTATGTGGTTACAATTACACCATGAGTCGTTAATCATGAAACATACACCAACGCCCTTCTTCTTCCCGGAGAGATGTTAATTCCTGCCAGAGCGACTCACAAAGAATTCCAGTGGCTGTACTGACTCCGACAGCATATCCCGAGAGAGCTGTGGTTCCGTGAAACAGAGTAAGTTACAATCCCTGATGTCTCTCTGGAGAGCAACTCTTGCCCTAATTTCGTATACCTTGTTATCTAGAGACTGGACATTAGCAAGTAATATACTCGGAAGTGGTGTGTGCGCCTCCGAAGTCTGACCAGAAGACCGCTCCGTCTACTTCTTCTTTGGCGGCGTTGTTTTGGGTCAGGCTCTGGAATCAGTTCAAATGCCCTGGCTGGTACGGACAAAGGATCCATTTCGGGAAAGTCGTATTCCTGGTCGTAGTGCTGGTAAGTTGACGTTGCTCTGATATCCAATAGTTCTTCCTGGCTGTATGTAATTACACTTAAGATTTTCTGGGCTTGCAATGTAATAAATAATAAATAAAAAAACAAATACTGCAAAGTTTCCTAAGGACTAGAAGCAAGGCAACCCTCTCTGTCGGTGCCATCTTGTCATCTCAGAAGAGTTGTGGGACAAAAGAGGGCCTCAAACTGATTATTAACTGTTTTTACTGTCTTATTGGTCATACGTAGCCTGGAAATACACCTTTTGCCAGAGTCTCAGAATTTCTCAGAAAATTCTAATTAAAGTCGAGTCTCACAATGGTATGCAGCGGACTGTGCAGGTGACACAACGTGTCACAAGTCTTTTCAAGTCAAACACCTCATTACCATTCAATATTTGGCCATTTTTCTAAAGTGCCTTAGCCTCTAATGCCTTTCAGCTCATGTGGTCATTTAACCTTCCATTTTTTTTTTTTTTTTGTCATTACCCATGCTGCATATCCTGGCTAATTTAATCCAGTGCTCCCTTTATTTATGTAATGATGTCCATTTAATGAACACGTGAACGGTTTCACAATGTCAACGGTATCTGTCTGTTGCTGCCATTGCTGCAGCCAGGTTATCAATTCAGCTCTTCCTTCAAAAGGAAGTGCCAATCTCATCATAGTACCACTGTGTCAAAGTCAAAAGCTGATTTATTATTATGGCTTTCATTAGAAAGACCAGACACAGCTGTTTGACTGAGAAAATGCGGTGCCAGTCCAGTCCTCTTTAAAGAAAAACTATTAAAGGTCAACAAATGGGAAAACTTTCAGGTAGGATTGTCTCAATCATGGTTTGGGATTGAGCATATTTACATTCATCATCACCTTCTCATAATAACGTGGTATATCCACTTCTGTATGTTCATATGTGTAATGAGATCTGGATGAAGAGCTGATGTTAACGTATTAGCGCCATTACTCAAATTTCACTCAGAGCCATAAAGGTGACACCCAGTTCTCAAAAATGTAGCTTGAAATGAATGGTAATGACCAGAGATGACATCTGCATATGGATGAGATTGTAGATGGGTAGAAAAAGCTCTTAGCTTAATGAAAAAAGTGGAACTTCATCTATTAGATATTAAATGTGAACAATGCAAGAGCATGAAGCACGGTGCTTGGGGTTGGAATTCCTCTTATAAAAGGAACCGGGGTGAGAAGGAATGTGTCTGAATGGGGAATACTTTTGGATTTGATTGATTCTAATGAACGTTTGACACAATGCAGTGTCTGCCATGTTGGTTGAATATGAAAATGTCTGCATTGAATAATGATACATAAGTGTAAGACAAATTCGAACTTCTGCTTGTGGTATCAGAAGATACCAGTTGACCGTTAAATTGAATAAGGCTGATCAGAGACTTAAAAAGGTCTGAAGCTAAATTTCAATGGCGTGAAGCATTAAAATATTTATCCCCAAAATCAAAATGTAACTAGACTTGCCATACACTTTGTTAAACTGACACCCAGAGCAATGTGTTCCTCAGAAAATCTTGTACGGTACCACTACTTTGATCCCAGCACTATGTGAGATGGAGTAATATCTGACAGAAACTGCTGTAGGACAACATCATGCAAACGTTACTATTTTAGGCTTATCAGGATCCAATACCTTGGAGGGGGTTCTTTATGGTGAAAGCATTCACAACGTCCACAATGGTTTTCTCCCTTGATTTTTTAAATTTTTTTTTACTGTCCATAAAACATAAAAAATAGTGGCATAACGTGGAATTATTATCTGTTTATTGTTTAAAAACTGGTTTGTTTGTAACTGTCAATTTCCATAAAATTGGCTGAATAATCCATAATTGAAAGGCGGATGTCTGTTTCCCTTTTTAGGCTCGTAACTGCATTCTGCAACACATTTGGTAGAGAGTTACCACTGACTTACAGTACCAGTCAAAAGTTTGGACACCTACTCATTCAAGGGTTTTTCTATATTTTTACTATTTTCTACATTGTAGAATAAAAGTGAAGACATCAAAACTTTGAAATAACATATATGGAATCATGTAGTAACCAAAAAAGTGTTAAAGTAGCCACCCATTGCCTTTATGACAGCTTTGCACACTCTTCGCATTCTCACAACCAGCTTAATGAGGAATGCTTTTTCAACAGTCTTGAAGGACTTCCCACAAACACAACACTTGTTGGCTTCTTTTCCTTCACTCTGCAGTCCAACTCATCCCAAACCATCTCAATTGGGTTGAGGTCGGGTGATTGTGGAGGCCAGGTCATCTGATGCAGCACTCCATCACTCTCCTTGGTCAAATAGCCCTTACACAGCCTGAAGGTGTGTTGGATCATTGTCTTGTTGAAAAACAAATGATAGTCCCACTAAACACAAACCAGGAGGGGATGATGTATCATTTCAGAATGCTGTGGTAGCTATGCTGGTTAAGTGTGATTTGAATTCTAAATATATCACGGTCAGTGTCGCCACCAAAGCTACCCCACACCATCAAACCTCCTCCTCCATGCTTCACGGTGGGAACCACACATTCAGAGATAATCCGTTCACTTACTCTGCGGTTGGAAGCAAAAATTTGGACTCAACTGGATTTCCACTGGTCTAATGTCCATTGCTCGTGTTTCTTGGCCCAAGCAAGTCTCTTCTTATTATTGGTGTCCTTTAGTAGTTTGTTTTGCAGCAATTCGACCATGAAGGCCTGATTCACACAGTCTCCTCTGAACAGTTGATGTTGAGACATGTCTATTACATGAACTCTGTGAAGCATTTATTTGGGCTGCAATCTGAGGTGCAGTTAACTACCGATTTCTGAGGCTGATAACTCTAACAAACGTATCCTCTGCAGCAGAGGAAACTCTGGGTCTTTCGCTCCTGTGGCAGTCCTCATGAGAGCCAGTTTCATCATAGCGCTTGATGGGTTTTGAGAAAGCACTTGAAGAAACTTTCAAAGTTCTTGAAATGTTCCGGATTGACTGACCTTCATGTCTTAAAGTAATGATGGACTGTCGTTTCTCTTAGCTTATTTGAGCACTTCTTGCCATAATATGGACATGTATTTTTACCAAATAGGGCTATCTTCTGTAAACCCCCCTACCTTGTCACAACACAGCTGATTGGCTCAAATGCATTAAGAAGGAAAGAAATTCCACTAATTAACTTTTAACAAGGCACACCTGTTAATTGAAATGCATTCCAGGTGACTACCTCATGAAGCTGGTTGAGAGAATGCCAAGAGTGTGCAAAGCTGTCATTTTATTTTTTATTTTTTACCGTTATTTTACCAGGTAAGTTGACTGAGAACACGTTCTCATTTGCAGCAACGACCTGGGGAATAGTTACAGGGGAGAGGAGGGGGATGAACTAGCCAATTGTAAACTGGGGATTATTAGGTGACCATGATGGTTTGAGGGTCAGATTGGGAATTTAGCCAGGACACCGGGGTTAACACCCCTACTCTTACGATAAGTGCCATGGGATCTTTAATGACCTCAGAGAGTCAGGACACCCGTTTAACGTCCCATCCGAAAGACGGCACCCTATACAGGACAGTGTCCCCAATCACTGCCCTGGGGCATTGGGATATTTTTTAGATCAGAGGAAAGAGTGCCTCCTACTGGCCCTCCAACACCACTTCCAGCAGCATCTGGTCTCCCATCCAGGGACTGACCAGGACCAACCCTGCTTAGCTTCAGAAGCAAACCAGCAGTGGTATGCAGGGTGGTATGCTGCTGTCATCAAGGCAAAGGGTGGCTACTTTGAAGAATCTCAAATATAAAATATATTTTGATTTGTTTAACACTTTTTTGGTTACTACATGATTCCATATGTGTTATTTCATAGTTTTGATGTCTTCACTATTATTCTACAATGTAGAAAATAGGAAAAAAAAGAAAATGCCTTGAATGAGTAGGTGTGTCCAAACTTTTGACTGGTACTGTAGGTCTCTGAGTATATTTGACCATTTAGAAATGTCTTGCAAGAGAACATTGGCTTTGCAGAGATTACTAAAACATGATGCATGTACAAGCCGATAGCTATTGGTGCTGGTGAATAGTTGAATTGCCAAAGGCACCTACTTCTCTTGGCTTGCCCTCTATTTGTCATGGTCCTTCGAGCTGCATTTGAAGCAGTGAAAGTTGTCCACACAAGCTTTTTCTCAACCATGATCAGAGATGAAGTCATTGAAATATAATTTTCTCTTGAGAGTAGCCCTTGAAGATGGGAATTTCATGTAGTCCAATCATCATTCATACCACAGCTCCGTGTTCTAATTTAATATTGTTCTTACCTTTGGTTCTTATGAGAATACTATTATGGAAAACTACAGGCTCTACAGAGTCAAATGTGAATAGTCTTTTTAATAAAGAAGAGATTACTTTGTGTTGCTGTCAGGGCCTTCTCTCTCAGCTAAAGGATTGATACTTTCTCATTAAATTCACCCCTGAAAGGTCCTTACAAAACTGTTACTTTCCTTGGTATTTTTTCACACTTTCTGGGCATGTTCTCTGCCTGGGGTATTCAAATCTTACCCTACGAGGCCAACTACCACTGGATTTCTGTTCTACCTGATAAAACATGAAGTGTCTCTTACAATTATACACATAACTAATATGTGTGTAATTGTAAGGGACACTTCATGTTTTATGGATATTATTTAAAATGTACAGAGCGGGTGAGCTCCATTCCTGACAGGCTGATCAGATTCAATTTCAGCCTCAGAACTTGTTCAGATTCATTAGCAGCCTCAGAGGCTGATAAGTCAGGATTCTGCTATGTAGGCTGTTTCGTATGTAAAGCTCATTGAAGGCAGATTAGCAGTTAGTGCAATATGTATGTGATCAAGACTGTGTGTGCTCTATTCCTGGCAGGCTGATCAGATTCAAAAGTCATGATGTTGCCTTATAGGCTGTCTGCAAGGAGCCTTGCATATGAAATAGCCTACAAGGCAGCATCCTGACATCAGCCTCTGAGACTGCAATGGAATCTGATCAGCCTGCCAGGAATATAGCTCACCCCCTGGATCAGATATGCATATGCCTATAAAGCACTTTTACAGCTAATCTGCCTGCAAGGATCCTTACCTATGAAATAGCCTACAATATAAGGACAGATGCTGGGAGACGAGAAGCAAGTACAGAGGGTGAACATTTAATAAATAACTGACATGAAACAAACAAGGACAGCATCTGAACAGGGGAAACATAACGACAATAATGCTGACACGGGAGTCCAGGTGAGTCCAAAGAAGCGCAGGTGTGCGTAACGATGGTGACAAGTGTGCATAATGATGGGCAGCCTGGTGCTCGAGGGGGAGTGGGAGCAGGCATGACATACAAGGCAGAATCCTGATTTATCAGCTTCTGAGGCTCAAATGTAATCTGATCAGCCTGTCAGGAACGGAGCTCACCCACTATGCATATAAATAGTATCCACAAAACATGGTGTCAAGCTAGCTAGCTAGCTCACATGACTAGCCAAATTAGCTGTGTTGTTCTTTGCATGTGATTGGCTGTAGTCTTGGGAGCGACACGCAGCCTGGGAGACAGAACTGCCTGTCAGGCATTGTTCATGGCTTTAATGCCTCGCATTGCTATCAACGCAGCCGCAGGGCTCCTTGAGGAAGTAGTTACCATGCATCTGAACAAATTAATGGATGATGCATTAATGGATGATGGTACTTTGATTATCTTGTGATCTCAACAAAACAACTATTGTTATGTAGTGATAATGAGATAAATAAATAGTGATCTCAACATACTTTATTGCACCCACCTGGTTTCCCAGGTCTAAATCCGTCCCTTATTAAATTGAATCATTTTATGAAAAGCAGTGGAACTGGTTTGAAGGTCCAGATTTGAATTTGAGGGGTCTATGCCATGCCCATAAAAAGGTGTTGATGTGGGATATTCTCTCTATGTCTTTCTCTCTCTTTCTCGTCTCTTTCCCATTTTCTCCCTTCTTTCTCCATCTCTATCTTTCACACTTTCTCTCTCTCTGTCTCCTTCTGTCTCTCTTCCTCACCACAGGGTTTGCTGTTCACTTTTTCTTGTTTGGGCCATCACTCAAAATGCAGAGCTTTCCACTGACGTGCAGTGAAGCAGAGAAATGAGAAATTACTCTCACAAATTTGACCCCCTCTTAATCTCCACCTACAATTTGCCTTATTATTATCACACACACGCACGTGCGCACGCACGCACTCACGCACGCACGCACGCACTCACGCACGCACGCACGCACGCACGCAGACACGCACACACACATACACACACACACACACACACACACACACACACACACACACACACATGCAGGTGACACATTACGCACTGGAATTCGATCAAACCTGAAATTGCAATGTTTATGCAGTGCCTTTATTTACAGACTAGATCACATTCGATCAGTTGCGTCCTACTCCCAGTACTAAAATACACCAAAATCTTTATAAAGTGAGGTAAGGGATTTTGTCATAATGTGTTATAAATTATAAACTGTTACAATTCCAGCGTTGACATTGAGGGAGAAATTTATTCTGGCATAACACTAATTAGCTGCCATTCATTATTGATTAATAAATGGAAATGTAATTTTATTTAGGATGTTTTGTCATTTACAGTTACCTGAGGCACTGTTCAGGCTTGATGCAAAGATGCCTCTGTACTTGCAGATTAATTTGCCAATTCCATTTAGTTAATCACGGTAAAGGGCATGAGTACGGAATTCCAGAGAGGACATTAAGAATAAAACAAATATTCCCTCATTATGTTTAGATCACATCTTATTTATCTTATGGTCAACAAAAGTTGTTTTGTCAAGATCACAAGATAAACTCTATAAATAGGAGTGGACAAAGAAGGGATGGTACGTTTCTTGCTGATATCATGCTTTCGTTTGTGTTTGGAGCTCATTATCAGTTTATAAAATTGAATGTTAGCAAGGTAAATGTCCTAAGAGCTCTTTTGGCATCTAAGCCCTCGTGGGGCATTTAAGGCATGAACAAGGCCTGATAGGAAGCCTGTCTCGCAGGCTGTGTGCCACCCCCAAGACCAAGACAAGACACAACGCAGCTAACCTGGCTAGTCTTGTGAGCGATCAAGCTAGCTGGCTAGTTAGCCAAGTAGTCTTGTTAGCTAGCTAGTTATCTTGTTATCTATGCTGGTTGTTAGTTTGCGTAACTAATATGTGTATAATTGTAAGGGACACCATGTTTTATGGATAATATTTACATTTACATAGTGGGAGAGCTCCATTCCTGACAGGCTGATCAGATTCAATTTCAGCCTGAGAGTTTGATCAGTTTCAATAGCAGCCTCAGAGGCTGACAAGTCAGGATACTGCCATGTATGCTATTTCGTAGGTACAGCTCATTGTAGGCATATTAGCAGTCAGTGCAATATGTATATGATAAAGACTGGGTGTGCTCTATTCCTGGCATGCTGATCAGATTCAATAGCAGCCTCAGATGCTTAAGCCATAATGCTGCCTTATAGGCTGTCTGCAAGGAGTTTTGCATATGCAATAGCCTACAAGGCAGCATCCTAACATCAGCCTCTGAGGTGTGAGTGTGTTTGAGATGTGTTTGAGATGTGAGTGTGTCCTCCGCATATTTCAGTCTCCATTAGTCTACTTTCAAAGCAAGCAAGATGAAGTGATTATGACGGGTTATCATGATCTAATTTTCCATTCACAACAACAGGACCCATGGATCTGTGTAGCATTTATGGGTCATATACAAAAGAGTACATCGAATCCGTTTTTTTAGACCCGACGACCAATCTGATCTAATCCTTGTGCCTAATATTTCCGCTGCCATCTCGATCCCCTTTGTGTATGCACATATTGTGAAGGGGGGGATACTCTTGCAAGCAGAAACAAGCCGTCGATGCAGTCCTCAGAATTAGCACATCATTATTAACGGAGGGACCTTTGAAGATCCTGCATAAATGTCTAATTAGGTTTGGTAACCTTTAGGAAACTCAAGTGGATGCATACTAAGCAGATCGGGGGATCTTGTACTGCATTGCAAACTAAGCACTCAACATGTGGGGGAGTGCACTGACATTGAGGAGGTTCGTCCCCCTTGCCTTAAAGGGCATACAATTTAAGCCACATTACAAGCGCGTCGAAACTCATTGCCAAATTTCTGCCCAATTTATCGCGGTTTAACCATCCTCTGTATACACTTCGACAGGGACTGAAAATGTGAAAATAAACTGTGAGGATTTCTTGTCCTGCCCTTCAAGACATTCGAATCATTATGCTGTACAAAGTGTGACAGGACTCGGGTGTCATTATGCATTCTTCACACACCAAGGCTTGGCTGTGTTTGCACTGGAACCCTGCAGCCAAAAAGGTAAACATTTTCGGCAGCAGCTGTATCTCACATAGTCTAAATATACAACATGCTGTTGTCTAGATTCTGGTAGCAATGATTTATTTTGGTCAAATTGATTTATTGTCATGTATGTGAGTGTGTTCTGGCCATGCAGAGAGGAAGATAGATGTTTCTAAGTGGCTACATTAGCTACGTTGAAGCTGTGACATTGACAACACCAATTACCACTCTAATGTAAATTAAATGGTAAGTTCAGTTTGAGTTTAGATTGAAGTGAGTGAAAACGTGATGGGTATTTGAAGAATGTCTGCTTTTAAAGAAGGTAATGTTATCAAAAATGTGGACCTCTACCCAGATATTTTTTTATTTTTCAAATCCTTCAGACTGTCCAAAAAGTATCCAAAATCAAGCTGCTCTCGTACGCACACATGCATGCACACACACACACACAGATGCACGCGCGCACGCATACACACAGCAGCTGTCAGTGCAGGGTGGAGAGGCTGCTAATGGAGGCTGACAGCTTGGATGGCTGTTGCTTTATCAAAGTGCAGAGGAAATGCAGATCCATGTCCTGCAGGATGTGGGGAAATAGATACGTTTCTTAGTCCGTCGACTTTCAAATGCAGCTGCAGAGAGATCAGGCATACTTTCCACACTGTATCTCTCAAAGGGATATATATCTAAGGGGCCCTTTTTTACTCCTGAATAAAGCATAGTACCTTAGTCCATAGTAGCTTTTCAGCGTTTTATTAAAAGTATAGTTATGTCAACGTTTTTTCAATGGCGAGATAACATGTACTGTAAGTAGGCCAGCAATGTCACCGTAGTATGGGGCATGAATCAACATTTATCAAACCGTTTTACTGATTGAAAAGTTCTAAGTATTACGTTTTGTCTCTCATCTGCACAGCATATTCAGACAAAATGGATAAATCCATTGCTTGAACAAAGCACAAAATGCGTTTACTTGTACATCAGGTTTTTCTTTTATATGGTCCAGAATGTAATTTGAAAGTATCTTGTATTCCTCCATCTGGCAGGCATACAGTGGCCTTTATTAAACAAGAGTCACACTGTCTTATTATGGGCTGTATTCAGGGAATGACAGGAAACAACAACAACAATTCAATAGTGCAATCCCTGCATCCTAGCTTAGTTAAAACATACTATTACTATGTTATTACCACTTTATGCACATACACAGCAAGTGGAGTTGTTTTTATTTAATTTTGTTGGAAGATGTTTACATGAAGCAGATAAGACAATAAGTTTTGATCTATGTAAGTAAAAAATAACGTATACAGACTAAAAACAAATGGTTCTATATAGTGCCAAATAAGGGTTATTTGGCTTGTAACAATAGCAGAACCGTTTTTGGTGCTATATCAAACCTTTTCTTGAAGATTCTATAAAGAACCATGCTCATCAGGTTCTAAATGAAACCTGTATGATGCTATAAAGAACTCTTTCCCAAGGTTATGTATAGAACCATTACAAAACGGTTCTATACTGCACCAAAAAAGGGTTCTGCTATGGTTACAACCCTTTTTGGGGCTATATACAGTGTAGAACCCTTTTTTATGGTTATTTATATCACCTTTATGGAGAATGGTTCTATGAAGAACATTTCTCAATCTCAAAGGTTCTTTGTAGAACCAGAGGTTTTTGTTCTGGTTTTATAGCCAAATTATATTGTAAGTAATCTATAGGTTTTATTATGGTGTTAATTAACAAGTTGAATCAGGTGTGCTAGTTCTGGAACGGCTGTGGGTCCCTTAAAAGAGAGAATTGAGAACTACTCACTTAGTCAACATTCTCAAGAGGCACAAGGATATACATTAGTCTTTCGCAAGACACCGTCACTGACCGTAGTCATATACACTGCATTCGGAAAGTATTCAGGCCCCTTCACTTTTTGCAAATTTTTCCATGTTTTTCCAAATTTTTGCAATTTTTTCCCACATTTTGTTAAGTTACAGGCCCCTTATTAAGTTACAAGCCCCACTAGAGATTTTGGGTTCGAGTTGCAGCCGAGTTGGGGGAACGTTTGGCCGGCAGGGATGTCCTTGTCCCATTGTTCACTAGTGACTCCTGTGGTGGGTTGGGCGCAGTGTGCTGACACCGGTGTTTCCTCTGACACATTGGTGTAGCTGGCTTCCGGGTTAAGTGGGCATTGTGTCAAGAATCAGTGCAGATTGGCTTGGTTGGATCTTGACCTTTGCCTCTCCTGAGTCCGTATGGGAGTTGAAGCGATAAGACAAAACTGTAACTACCAATTGGATACCATGAAATTGGGGAGAAAAAGGGATAAATATAAAAATACCCCATAATGACGAAGCAAAAACAGGTTTTTAGAAACATACATTTACATAAGTATTCAGACCCTTTACTCAGTACTTTGTTGAAGCACCTTTGGGAGTGATTACAGCTTCAAGTATCATTGGGTATGACGCTACAAGCTTGGCACACGTGTACAATATTTGGGGAGTTTTTCCCATTCTTCTCTGCAGAGCCTCTCAAGCTCCGTCAGGTTGGATGGGGAGCATCACTGCACAGTTAATTTCAGGTCTCTCCAGAGATCGGGTTCAAGGCCAGGTTCTGGATGGGCCATTCAAGGACATTCACAGACTTGTCCCGAAACCACTCTTGTGTTGACTTGGCTGTGTGCTTATGAACATTATCCTGTTGGAAGGTGCTCTGGAGCAGATTTTCATCAAGGATCTCTCTGTACTTTGCTCCGTTCATCTTTCCCTCAGTCTTGACTAGTCTCCCAGTCCCTGCTGCTGAAAAAAATCCCCACAGCATTATGCTGCCACCACCATATTTCAGAAGTGACGCTTGGCATTCAGGTCAAAGAGTTCAATCTTCGTTTCATCAGACCAGGGAATCTTGTTTCTCAAGGTCTAAGAGTTTGCCTTTTGGCAAACTCTAAGGGGGCTGTCATGTGCATTTTACTGAGGAGTGGCTCCCATCTGCCCACTCTACCATAAAGGCATGATTGGTGGAGTGCTGCAGAGATGGTTGTCCTTCTGGAAGGTTCTCCCATCTCCACAGAGGAACTCTGGAGCTCTGTCAGAGTGACCATCGGGTTCTTGGTCACCTCCCTGACCAAGGGCCTTCTCCCCCATTTTGCTCAGTTTGGCCGGGCGGCCAGCTCTAGGATGAGTCTTGGTGCTTCCAATCTTCTTCCATTTAAGAATGATGGAGGCCACTGTGTTCTTGCGGACCTTCAATGCTGCAGAAATGTTTTGGTACTCTTCCCCAGATCTGTGCTTCGACACAGTCCTGTCTCGGCGCTCACTGACAGTTCCTTCGATCTCATGGCTTGCTCTGACATTCACTGTCAACTGTGGGACCTTATGTGGACAGGTATGTGCCTTTCCAAATAATGCCCAATCAATTGAATTTACCACAGGTGGACTAAAAATCAAGTTGTAGAAACATCTCAAGGATGATCATTGGAAACAGGATGCACTTGAGCTCAATTTCGAGTCTCATAGCAAAGGGTCTAAAAACTCATGTACTGTAAATAAGGTGTTTCTGTTTTTATTTTATTTTATAGATTTGCGAAATTTTCTAAAAACCTGTTTGCACTTTGTCATTATGGGGTATTGTGTGCAGATTGATGAGGGGAAAAGGTAATTGTATCAATTTTAAAATAAGGCTGTAACGTAACAAAATGTGGAAAAGGTGAAGGTGTCTGAATACTTTTCAGATGCACTGGATAACATGTTAAACATAACACAACAGATTAGATCAACTGGAATGACATTCTCACTCTGAACAAAAATTGCTGTGAACAAACCATGCCCCAAAATTATTCTAATGAGCCACATCCCCTACATTTTAATTATCACTAAAAGAGGAAAGAACCCTTTTTTAAACTGCAAAGAACCATTGAAAGTCTCAAAGGGTTATTTGGGTCCGTTTAATTCCATGTAGAACCATCACCCTTCCCAAAGAACCCTTATTATTTTGTGTGTACCTGGCAAATAATTTGCCAGGTGTTCTATTAATAATATAATATAAAATAATATTTTGTGAAAATTCCTTGTTACAGTGCATTTAAAAGTGAATCTACCCATTGTAGGGATTCTAAATAAGCTCAAAGAGTTAGGCTACTATACAAGAAGCTGACGTCATCATCTCAAAGTTATGTTCATGTTGATGCAGCTGAAGGTCTTTGGAGGCCAGTAATTTTCTGAGTGAACGGTCCCAGAAAGAGCTAATGATATGTTAATGTTGACTTTGAGACATTAGGGAGGCACAATGACAGCAATCCCAATTACCTCTAAGGGAAATACCTTTTGGGGGTTCGTCATGCAAATAAACTTAGTAAATACAAATAACGCGAGGGACGCCATCCTGGAAGGTAAGTCTCAAAGGTAGCTGACAAGATGTCAAGGAGCTGCAAATGAAAATACCCAATGGGCACAGACAATTCAATGTCTATTCCACGTTGGTTCAATGTAATTTCATTGAAATGAAGTGGAAACAATGTTGATTCAACCAGTGTGTGCCCAGTGGGAAGCAGCACAAAACATCATATGAGTGTATTTTACCTCAAGGGTTAACTAATGAAACTTCTCATTCACTGCACTGTATTTTCCTTTTATATAACAGCTGATGTTGTACATTTAAGACCTATTCTACATTGAAATCTTCATGTTTTCATGCTCTAATGGTCTTAGGTCGACATTGATTTTTTTTAACACACCGTATTCAGTACCTGTCCTTGGATTAATTGCTATAAATTAAGATGTACACAGCAAATTCTCCACTTTAAAAAACAAACTAATTAACACTGAGAGGTTTAACACAATAATATCCGTATTTTATAAGGCCTTATTTTGAGGGTCTAGTTTTACCCTAATACAGTGGCCTGATACTCATACACATCACTTTGAACCAAAACCACACCAATCATTATCATATTTCCCAGCATGCACTATTGCCGGTTAATTTTTAGAATTTTTAGTTTTAATATCTATGTTTGTCCATGTGCATTATTTGATTGATTTTATGGTACTAAAATATACATTTCAAACATTTTCTAAACTAATCCAATATGTTACTTGGACTTGCACACATTACTGAAATGGCTGTTCCAGTTTAGATGCTTTAGGTAAAAATACTATAGTGTTTAAGGTGCCAAGCTTATGGTTATATTGCAGTAGTGTGTAGGAGGGAGATTCCTAGAAGTGTGCAGGATCAATGGAGAATGTTCTGTGTTTTGTGTGGGGGTTCCCATTGGGCTGGAGATTGGAGGTGTCCAGTGAGAGAAATGCAGGTTGAGGTTGCCAGAGTCAGAGTAGTACAGAAAGCGTTGTATGCTGAAGCAGTGTAGCAAGTAGAAGTGGACGATGGGTACAGGGTGAGGGAACCTGTGAGTAGGCAGAAACCAATGGAGAGTGATGGGAAAAATATGTGCTTCAGTCAGGTGGGTTTATTTTGTTTATTTGTTTATTTATAGATTTTTTTAGGGGGGGGGGAATCAGCTTTAATATTGCAGATAGATTGTTGCTTCCATCAATGTAATTGTCTGCATCATTTCCAATCCCCCATGTATTTTTGGGGTAAATATATCTATATACATACACATACACACACACATACTGTTGAAGTTAGAAGTTTACATACACCTCAGCCAAATACATTTAAACTCAGTTTTTCACAATTCTTGACATTTAGTCCTAGTAGAAATTCCCTGTCTTAGGTCAGTTAGTATCACCAATTTATTTGAAGAATGTGAAATGTCAGAATAATAGCAGAGAGATCGATTTATTTCAGCTTTTATTTCTTTCATCACATTCCTAGTGGGTCAGAAGTTTACATACACTCAATAGTACTTGGTAGCATTGTCTTTAAATTGTTTAACTTGGGTCAAACGTTCCGGGTAGCCTTCCACAAGCTTCCCACAATAAGTTGGGTGAATTTTGGCCCATTCCTCCTGACAGCGCTGGTGTAACTGAGTCAGGTTTGTAGGCCTCCTTGCTCGCATGCGCTTTTTCACTTCTGCCCACAAATGTTCTATAGGATTGAGGTCAGGGCTTTGTGATGGCCACTCCAATACCTTGACTTTGTTGTCCTGAAGCTATTTTGCCACAACTTTGGAAGTATGCTTGGGGTCATTGTCCATTTGGAAGAACCATCTGCGACCAAGCTTTAACTTCCTGACTGATGTCTTGAGATGTTGCGTCAATATATCCACATAATTTTCCTACCGCATGATGCCATCTATTTTGTGAAGTGCACCAGTCCCTCCTGCAGCAAAGCACCCCCACAACATGATGCTGCCACCCCCGTGCTTCACGGTTGGGATGGTGTTCATCGGCTTGCAAGCGTCCCCCTTTTTCCTCCAAACATAACGATGGTCATTATGGCCAAACAGTTCTATTTTTGTTTCATCATACCATAGGCCATTTCTACAAAAAGTACGATATTTGACACCATGTGCAGTTGCAAACCGTAGTCTGGCTTTTTTATGGCGGTTTTGGATCAGTGGCTTCTTCCTTGCTGAGCGGCCTTTCAGGTTATGTCGATATAGGACTTGTTTAACTGTGGATATAGATACTTTTGTACCTGTTTCCTCCAGCATCTTCACAAGGTACTTTGCTGTTGTTCTGGGATTGATTTGCACATCTCGCACCAAAGTACGTTCATCTCTAGGAGACAGTACGCGTCTCCTTCCTGAGCAGTATGAGGGCTGTGTGGTTCCATGGAGTTTATACTTGCATACTATTGTTTGTACAGATGAACGTGGTACCTTCAGGCATTTGGAAATTGCTCCCAAGGATGAATCAGACTTGTGGAGGTCTACAATATTTTTTCTGAGATCATGACTGATTTCTATTGATTTTCCTATGATGTCAAGCAAAGAGGCACTGAGTTTGACGGTAGGCCTTGAAATACATCCACAGATACACCTCCAGTTGACTCAAATTATGTCAATTAGCCTATCAGAAGCTTCTAAAGCCATGACATCATTTTCTGGAATTTTCCAAGCTGTTTAAAAGCAGTCAACTTAGTGTATGTAAACTTCTGACCCACTGGAATTGTGATACAGTGAATTATAAGTGAAATAATCTGTCTGTAAATCATTGTTGGAAAAATTACTTGTGTCATGCACAAAGTAGATGTCCTGACCGACGTGCCAAAACTATAGTTTGCTAACAAGAAATTTGTGGAGTGGTCGAAAAATGAGTTTTAATGACTCCAACCTAAGTGTATGTAAACTTCCGACTTCAACTGTACATATATAGCATTCATACATATACACATATATATACATACATACATACATACACATACATATATACAAATACACACTTTTTTTTGAATATACCTTCCTTTATTATTCCCCGCAAACCCTATCACTCCTCCCCCAATTGGAGTAAACAAATAAACAATAACACTTTGGCTTCTACTTCCAGCTTATACATTCTATACACATTTACAGACACAATCTATTTTACAATAGTTATATTTAGTTTGTTTTTGGTCCTGGCCTTCCTCTATTTCTGATGTCCATCCAGTTTGATTTCTATTTGCCATATATTTGTAACTGTGCTATTTCACAAAAGCTCTGAACCTATATACATTTTACAGACCCCGTATGTTTTACATTTGTTATCTAGTTGTTATTAGTCCCACCCTTCAGCTCCATTCAACCCCTCCCATCTATCTCTTAACACCATCCATTTTGGATTTCTATTTGCCATATATTTTTCAACTGTGCTGTGATGTTTCACAAAAGTACTGAACCTTTATATTCTCATAGTTTCTACAGATTGTAAATTAAAGATAAACATTTTTGCAAAAATAATTATTATATTATTGATTGATTGACTGACTTTTCAAATCACCCAGTATTGCTATCTGCAATGTTAGCTCTAGGTAAATGTTACAATTCTTCAGTCATTCCTGGACCTGTGACCGAAAACGAGCCACGTATGGACAGTACCAAAATAAATGATATAATGAATCTGCCTCCTCACAGCAAAATCTGCAGAGCTTGGAAGATTGTATATCTATAATTTCTTATAATAATTTAAATAGAAAAATTCTGTTTTGAATCCGGCGTCGTTTTGCCTGTCAATTCATAAACCATGTGCCATTGGAAATCTCTTCCCAATTATTTTGCAATGTATATGGCACAGCTGTCACATTTTTGGTCCTTAAATTAAACTGGTATATATTTTTCTTCATCACAATTTTCTTTATCCAATTTTGGTCTTTAATGCAGGGCCGACAGACAAGTTCCTTACTTTTTCCCCCTTACTTTTTTCTTCCATTTTCATGGTAATGCTGTAATTAGTTGGTTGTAATTTTGGATAGAGCAGACATTTCTATATGTCTGTGTTAGCTGCATGTGTGACATAATTAAAACAGTGATTATACCTTTAAAAAAAAAAAATTATAGAAAAATATGTTTTTTTTAATCAATTTATGCATTTGTGTTTAACCACAATATTTGTTGTATTGTTTGTCCTGTCTTTTCAGGTGGATTAAACTTAAATTGCAAACAACTTTCTTAGGATTGTTTTAAAAAATAACTATTTTTTTGGAGATGATTTCGTTTTCAAATAACTGAAAGTCAGCGGTTGTAATCTGAATAAAGGGAAAAGGCCATTCTTGAACATGGTGTAACGGCTTTCTTCCATAGGTGAAGGAGAGGACCAAAGTGCAGCGCGGCTAGTGTTCAACATGTTTAATAAAAGAACAAGTGAAACACTACAAACAACATACAAAATAACAAATGTGCAAAACCGATACAGACCTATCTGGTGCAGAACACAAACACAGAGACAGGTAACAAACACCCACAAAATCCCAACACAAAACAAGCCTCCTATATATGAGTCTCAATCAGAGACAACGACTACCATCTGTCTCTGATTGAGAACCCACACTAGGCTGACATAGAAACAGACAAACTAGACACACAACATAGAATTCCCACCCAGCTCACGTCCTGACCAACTAAACACATACAAAACAACAGAAAACAGGTCAGGAACGTGACAGAACCCCCCCTCAAGGTGTGAACTCCGGGCGCACCCCTAAAAACTCAAGGGGAGGGTCTGGGTGGGCATCTGTCCGCGGTGGCGGCTCCGGCGGTGGACGAGGGCACCACTCCACCATTGTCTTTGTCCACCTCCTTAGCGTCCCTTGAGTGGCGACCCTCGCCCCCGACCATGGTCCAGGAACCTTCACCAACTCCCCTTTACAATAGAGGAGACAACTCAGGACAGAGAGGTAGTTCAGGACAAAGAGGTAGCTCAGGACAGAGAGGTAGCTCAGGACAGAGAGGTAGCTCAGGACAGAGAGGTAGCTCAGGACAGAGAGGTAGCTCAGGACAGAGGGACAACTCCGGACTAGTGGCAGCTCCGGACTAGTGGCAGCTCCGGACTGGAAGGCAGCTCATGACTGGAGGGCAGCTCATGACTGGAGGGCAGCTCATGACTGAAGGGCAGCTCATGACTGGAGGGCAGCTCATGACTGGAGGGCAGCTCATGACTGGAGGGCAGCTCATGACTGGAGGGCAGCTCATGACTATAGGGCAGCTCATGACTATAGGGCAGCTCATGACTATAGGGCAGCTCATGACTATAGGGCAGCTCATGCAGCTCCTGACTGGCTGGCGTCTCTGGCGGCTCCTGACTGGCTGGCGTCTCTGGCGGCTCCTGACTGGCTGGCGTCTCTGGCGGCTCCTGACTGGCTGGCGTCTCTGGCGGCTCCTGACTGGCTGGCGTCTCTGGCGGCTCCTGACTGGCTGGCGTCTCTGGCGGCTCCTGACTGGCTGGCGTCTCTGGCGGCTCCTGACTGGCTGGCGTCTCTGGCGGCTCCTGACTGGCTGGCGTCTCTGGCGGCTCCTGACTGGCTGGCGTCTCTGGCGGCTCCTGACTGGCTGGCGTCTCTGGCGGCTCCTGACTGGCTGGCGTCTCTGGCGGCCCCTGACTGGCTGGCGTCTCTGGCGGCCCCTGACTGGCTGGCGGCTCTGGCGGCCCCTGACTGGCTGGCGGCTCTGGCGGCTCCTGACTGGCTGGCGGCTCTGGCGGCTCCTGACTGGCTGGCGGCTCTGGCGGCTCCTGACTGGCTGGCGGCTCTGGCGGCTCCTGACTGACGGACGGCTCTGGCGGCTCCTGACTGACGGACGGCTCTAGCGGCTCCTGACTGACGGACGGCTCTAATGGCTCGGGACAGACGGGCGACTCTAATGGCTCGTGGCAGACGGATGACTCAGATGGCGCTGGGCAGACGGATGGCTCAGATGGCTCGTGGCAGACGGACGGCTCAGACGGCGCTGGGCAGACGGACGGCTCAGACGGCGCTGGGCAGACGGACGGCTCAGACGGCGCTGGGCAGACGGACGGCTCAGACGGCGCTGGGCAGACGGACGGCTCAGACGGCGCTGGGCAGACGGACGGCTCAGACGGCGCTGGGCAGACGGACGGCTCAGACGGCGCTGGGCAGACGGACGGCTCAGACGGCGCTGGGCAGACGGACGGCTCAGACGGCGCTGGGCAGACGGACGGCTCAGACGGCGCTGGGCAGACGGACGGCTCAGACGGCGCTGGGCAGACGGACGGCTCAGACGGCGCTGGGCAGACGGACGGCTCAGACGGCGTTGGGCAGACGGGCAGTTCAGGCACCGCTGAGCAGACGGCAGACTCTGGCCGGCTGAGACGCACTATAGGCCTGATGCGTGGTGCCGGAACTGGAGGTACCGGGCTGAGGGCACGCACCTCAGGGCGAGTGCGGGGAGGAGGAACAGGGCTCTGGAGATGCACTGGAAGCCTGGTGCGTGGTGTAGGCACTGGTGGTACTGGGCTGGGGCGGGAAGGTGGCGCCGGATATACCGGACCGTGAAGGAGGACACGCGCTCTTGAGCACCGAGCCTCTCCAACCTTACCAGGTTGAATGGTCCCCGTAGCCCTGCCAGTGCGGCGAGGTGGAATAGCGAACCGGGGACACCACCTGTAAGGCTGGTGCCATGTACATGGCACCCGGCTCGATGCCCAACCTAGCCCTATCAGTGCGGCAAGGTGGAATAGCCCGCACTGGGCTAAGCACGCGTACTGGGGACAGCGTGTGCTTTACCGCATAACACGGTATCTGACCAGTACGACGCCCTCTCACTCCACGGTAAGCCCGGGGAGTTGGCTCAGGTATCCAACCCGGCTTCGCCACACTCCCCTTTAGCCCCCCCCCAAGAAATTTTTGGGTGAGCCTCTCGGGTTTCCAGCCACTCTGCCTTGCAAGCGCCTCATAATGCCGCCTCTCTGCTTTTGATGCCTCCAGCTCCGCTTTGGGACGACGACACTCCTCTGGCTCTGCCCAGGGACCTTCTCCGTCCAGAATCTCCTCCCATGTCCATTCTACCTTGTACTGCTGCTGCTGTTGCTGCTGCCCGTTGCCAGGCTGCTTGGTCCGCGTTTGGTGGGTGTTTCTGTAACCGCTTTCTTCCATAGGTGAAGGAGAGGACCAAAGTGCAGCGCGGCTAGTGTTCAACATGTTTAATAAAAGAACAAGTGAAACACTACAAACAACATACAAAATAACAAATGTGCAAAACCGATACAGACCTACCTGGTGCAGAACACAAACACAGAGACAGGTAACAAACACCCACAAAATCCCAACACAAAACAAGCCTCCTATATATGAGTCTCAATCAGAGACAACGACTACCATCTGTCTCTGATTGAGAACCCACACTAGGCTGACATAGAAACAGACAAACTAGACACACAACATAGAATTCCCACCCAGCTCATGTCCTGACCAACTAAACACATACAAAACAACAGAAAACAGGTCAGGAACGTGACACATGGGGTGAGACATTCTTACTAATTTACTAGAGAACCATTTCGGGTTTAAGTATAACTTTTGTATGACTGATGCTTTAATATTTAATAATTTCTGCCTTCCGAATTCATATTCATTATATGAATAGGCCCTTTATATTTTGTCTGGCTTGCCATTCCAAATAAAATGTTATATTTTTTGCGCATTTACTTTATAAAGCAGGTCGCTAGGTGTAGGCAAAACCATAAGCAAATAGGTAAACTGTGATATGACTAAAGAGTTAATCATGGTGATTTTTCCACAAATAGACAGGTATTTTCCTTTCCATGGTAGCAAGATCTTATCTATTTTTGCTAAATTTCTATTAAAATGTCTTTCTTTTGGGATATGTATACTGAGTATGTCCTCATCCCGTCAAACCATTTTATTGGTAAACTACACGGTAATGTAAAAGTAGCATTTTTTTGTTATGTGATAAGTAATATAGTCCACTTCGTAATTTGGTTTTAATCCAGAGAGGTTAGAAAAACTATCTAGATCCCCTATGACGCTATGGGGGGATTCTAATTGTGGATTTAGAAGAAACATGAATCATCAGCGTACAATGACACCTTTGTTTTTAAGCCATGGATTTCTAATCCCTTAATGTTATTGTTGGATCTCATTTTAACAGCTAATGTTGATGGCAATAATAAATAGATATGCCGATAGTGGACAACCTTGTTTTACTCTTCTTGACAGGTTAAAACTTTTCTGAGATGTAGCCATTATTTACTATTTTACACCTACAGTAGGGTTACTATACATAACTTTAACCAATTTTATAAGAGATTCTCCAGAATGTATATATAAACTCCAGTCATACTTTATCAAAAGCCTTTTCAAAGTCTGCTATGAAAACCAGACCTGGTTTCCACAATATGTCATAGTGTTCTATTGTTTTCAGTACTTGTCTTATATTATCTCCATGTAAAAAAAACTGTTTGATTAGGATGAATAATATCTGACAAAACCTTTTTAATTCTATTTGCTAAGCATGTTTTTGCATCACAACACTGAAGTGTAAGAGGCGTCCATTTTTTTTATAGACTGGATCTATGTACATATACCACTTGTATTCTGTTTCTGTAATAATTAATTCAGACAGTTCTGAGTGTCCGATAATCTACCATTTATATAGGAGTGGTTAAATCATGCTAATAATGGTCCTCTGAGTATATCAAAAAAAGTTTGGTATACTTCCACTGGTATGCCATCCAGCCCAGGTGTTTTCCCGGAATTAAAGGCTTTATTGCATTAACCTGTTGGGGATGGGGGCGCTGTTTAGACTATTTATGCTAATGTGGCTAATTTTTTAAACGGCTTCCCACAAAATCCTTGATCGTACAATATGCATATTATTATTATTATTGGATAGAAAACAGTCTATAGTTTCTATAGGAGTTGAAATTTTGTCTCTAAGTGGAACAGAGCCCATTCTACAGCAATTTCCCTGACATGGAGTCAGATTTGAGAAACGTTGGCCACTTTTCTGAAGTCATTTAAAAGGGCTCTGTCGTTGCTATGACTATACGGACACTTCTTACGTCTTCCCCTGGATGCCTTTACGTGATGACGATTCCAACGGGCTCGATTGCTCGTTCACAGGCCCTACAAATGAAAAAAACCTTTAGCTAGCAAGTCTTTTCTTGCTGCGTAACGCGCGTGGAAGACACCGACCCTCTCCTGTTCCAAGCGTTAGTTTAGCCTGTTATATTTCTCCGGTCATCTTTTCACTCGTTATAGGAGTTACAAACATCACAAAGTAGTTAATTTAAAGCGTTTTATAGCAATTTATATCCGTTTAGTGCGATTTTGGGACATTTATTTTTGCAACGATGTGAAAAGTTGGAAACGCTTTTCAGTTCATCCCGAACGTAGTTGACATTTCCACATGGCAAGAGGACAGCTTTCCACCAAAAGACGATTGCTCCCAAGAAAGGATCCTTTGCCCAAGATACTGATGGAAGAACAGCTCAAGGTAGGACATTTTTATTATGATAAATCGTGTTTCTGTCGAAACATTTTAGTGGCTTAGGACGCCATGTTTTTTGACGTAGCTTCGCTTGGCGCAAACTGTATTGAAAAGTAAGGATAAATTAAAAAATGTAATAACGCAATTGTATTAAGAATTAAATTGTCTATCAATCCCTGTCCACCCTATATTTTTTAGTCACGTTTATGAGTATTTATGTATAAGAGTAGATCACTGTCTAAGTGGCGCAAGGACGTTTTCTTTACCAGCTTGTCTACATTTCACATTGTCTAACCATGATTTTGGTGGCTAAATATAAACATTTTCGATCAAACTGTATATGCATGTTGTAATGTGATGTTACAGGAGTGTCATCGGAAGAATTCTGAGAAGGTTAGTGAAAAAATTAATATCTTTTGGCGATGTTGACTTTTATCGCTCACTTTGGCTAGAATCAATGCTGGGCTGCTAATTGCTATGTGCTAAGCTAATATAACGATTTATTGTGTTTTCGCTGTAAGACACTTAGAAAATCTGAAATATTGTCTGTATTCACAGGATCTGTGTCTTTCGATTCGTGTATGCTGTGTATTTTTACGAAATGTTTGATGATTAGTAGTTAGGTAAACACGTTGCTCATTGTAATTATTCTAGTCCATTTGTGATGGTGGGTGCAATTGTAAACTATGCCATATACCTGAAATATGCACTTTTTTCTAACAAAACCTATCCCATACCATAAATATGTTATCAGACTGTCATCTAATGAGTTTTTTTGTTGGTTAGGGGCTATAAATATCTTAGTTTAGCCGAATTGGTGATGGCTACTGGTGTTGGTGGACAAATAAAAGATGGTGGAATATGCTAATGTGTTTTTAGGTAATAGATGTACATCTTTACATATTGTGTCTTCCCTGTAAAACATTTTAAAAATCGGAAATGTTGACTGGATTCATAAGATCTGTGTCTTTCATTAGCTGTATTGGACTTTAATGTGTGAAAGTTAAATATTTTAAAAAAATATTTTTTTTGAATTTCGCGGCACTGGTTTTTCAGTGGGGGGGGGGGGGGGGGGGGGGTGCCGCTAGCGCCACGCTGATCCTAGACAGGTTAAGAAGTTCCTCCTGTGTAACTTGGCCTTCACATGAGTCTTTCTGTACAGATGTTAATTTTACATTATTAATAGGAAAAAAATCTATACAATTAGCTTCGGTTAGTAGAGATGGAGGAGACTGAAATAAAAACATATTCTTAAAGTACATTACTTCCTCTTTCAAAATATAATTTGGTGAATCATGAGTGACTCCATGATTTGTAACAAGTTTAAGTAAAAAAATGTTGGTAACATTTCTAATTGAAGATTGCCTTGCTGCTATTCCAGTTTCAACTGTTTCTGCCTGCGGTTACGAAACCCCTACCTGTCCCTGACCTGCTGTTTTCAACTCTTAATGATCGGCTATGAAAAGCCAACTGAGATTTATTCCTGATTATTATTTGACCATGCTTGTCATTTATGAACATTTTGAAAATCTTGGCTCTCTCTAATTTTCTCCTTCTCTCTTTCTCTCGGAGGACCTGAGCCCTAGGACCATACGTCGGGACTACCGGCCGTGGTGACTCCTTGCTGCCCCCAGTCCGCCTGGCCTTGCTGCTATTCCAGTTTCAACTCTTCTGCCTGCGGTTATGGAACCGCCACCTGTCCCAGACCTGTTGTTTTTCAACTCTTAATGATCAGCTATGAAAAGCCAACTGAAAATTATTCATGATTATTATTTGACCATGCTTGTCACTTATGAACATTTTTGAACATCTTGGCATAGTTCTGTTATAATCTCCACCCGGCACAGCCAGAAGAGGACTGGCCACCCCTCATAGCCTGGTTCCTCTCTAGGTTTCTTCCTAGGTTTTGGCCTTTCTAGGGAGTTTTTCCTAGCCACCGTGCATCTACACCTGCATTCTAGCTGTTTGGGGTTTTAGGCTGGGTTTCTGTACAGCACTTCAAGATATTATCTGATGTACGAAGGGCTATATAAAATAAAAAATTGATTGAAGATTGAAAAATAATGTTGTGCATTTTTCCCACAGTTCACTTTATTTTTATAATATATTACAATGGATCTTTCTTGAATAAGTTCCTCCATTTATTTTTGTTTTTCCTCTAAGGGGGGTTTCTTAGCATTCATAGCCATGGTTGTCAACTGTACTGCAGAAAATATAGGTTGTGGTGGCAGCTGCGGGGAAGTACTTGGGAATGCGAGATTTTACTGAAGAAGAGTTGCAGGGTGTGTTAGGTGGTAGTGTTCCGTCCTCCCAGACTGTTGGACTGGATTATGATCAGATAGGGTTAAATAGTGAAATGGGGTGGTGGGTTTTTTAGTGATGGTTAATAGTAAAAAAAAAGAAAAAGATGGATTGCAATACGCCAACACCATCCCAATGTCAAGTTTCCTCCCTCTCCGGCCTCTAGGTCACCAGGCTCCTCGTTATTGCGTACACCTGTCACCATCATTACGCACACCTGCACGTCGTCAGACTCACCTGGACTCCATCAGTTTCTTGATTACCTGTCCTATATATGTCAATCCCTTTGGTTCCTTCCCCAGGCGTCATTGTTTCTGTTTCTTGTCTATGCGTTGTTTAAGGTTCTTGTTTTGTATTATGTTCTGTTTATTTTATTAAAACACTCACTTGCTTCCCGAATCTCAACGCACATCATTATAGAATGAAGCCTCACCTAAGGGAAGCATGAGGGAGTGTGTTTTTTTGGCTCGGTGGGAATGACGCTGGGTCCGGGAGCCGCTATAGGCTCTCATGCCTCAGCTGGTTCGTCAGGCTTTTATGCCTTCGCTGGATCAGCAGGCTCCCCTGCTTCCACTGGCTCGTCAGAATCTCATGCCTCAACCGGATCGCCAGGCTCCCCTGCCTCAGCCAGTCTGTCAGGTTCCCGCGCATCTGCGGGGGTGACCAGTCCACTCCTGATCCCCAGGATCGTTCCTTGGGTTGGCGTCCTGCGGCTGGAGCCGAACACGGCGGGGAGGGAGTACCATCAGTTATGCTTTCTCTTCGGCGCTCTAGGTTGCCATGCTCCTGTGTCTCAGCCGGATTGACGGGTTTCCTGCGCCTCTGCAGAGGTGACCGTCAGCTCCTGTTCCCCGGGATCGTCATTTTGGTTGGTGTCATGCGGCTGGAGCCGCAGGTCGGGGAGGGGCTACTGTCATGTGTGCTCCCTCTCCGGCCTCTAGGTCACCAGGCTGCTCGTTATGGCGCACACCTGTCACCATTGTTACGCGCACCTGCTCATTGTCTGACTCACCTGGACTCCATCACTTCCTTGATTACCTGCCATATATGTCACTCCCTTTGGTTCCTTCCCCAGGCATCATTGCTGCTGTTTCATGTCTGTGCGGTGTTTGAGGTTCTTGTTTTGTATTCCGTTTATTTTATTAAAACACTCACTCCCTGAACTTGCTTCCTGACTCTCAGCGCACATCGTTATACCCAAAGAATAAGAAAATGCTTTAAGTAGTCACATAGCTTAGTCTTCCACCCATGGCAGTCATTCTGAATATATGTGCAGTCCATAAACAAATCTGAAAATTGGATATCCCACACTGGCTGGGTTCAGAAAGGAATTAAACTTCACCTTGCAAGCCAGCGACTGTGACTTGCACTCCAGATGTTTCAGGCTATTGTATTAAACACTCAGATGAAAAGGTATAGATTTGTTCCTAAAGGGGTACAAACTCTTAGTGTAATGCCATCCTCTGTACCTTTAGTTAAAAGTGCATAATTGTACCCCAGTTCATACCTCAGGCAACAGGCCTGGAAGTAGAGTTGTAAAATTCCAGTGACTTTCCCTAAATTCACAGATTTTCCCCAAATCTTGGAAGAAGGATGTCAGATTTCCTGTTTCTGTTTCCAGGAAAGCTACAACCAAGCTTCCTGTAAAATCTGGGAAAATTACCCGAATTCTGCAACACTATCTACAAGTCACATTACGCCAGCTTGCAAAGTGATGTGTAATTTCTATTGAAATTCAGCCAGATCCAACAGTTGGAATATTTATTCACCTTCAACCTGCATTCAGAATGACTGCCTGGGGTAGGAATATTGTCAGGACACTACATAACTGACTGGATTAGTTCAGAAAAATGTATGTTATTTTCTCTGTGTGGCATAAAATGTATCAATCTCATACATAAACACAGATATTGAAACAAGAGCATGATGGGAAATATGATAATGATAGGAATATTTTAGTTCAAAGCAATTTGTGTATGATTATATATTGGTGATGCCCATAGGACCAAAAATGGATGAATACAACAACCATGTCTCTATCACAAAAAAATGCAGTCATGGGTGGTAACTCCACAATTTTTCTCAAAAGGCACTCTGGGAAATATTTGAATATGGCTTTAAACTAAGCAGTGTTAAAACACTCAAAAAAACATATTACACTGAGCAACAGTCTCAGCACTTAGAAAAGTGAGAAAAGTTTACTTTAAACCAAGTATTATGTTTTACCCTGTAGTTGTTGCGTATTACTCTACAGTAGAGCTACGCAAACACCACAATTTTGTTCCTTTGAACACTTTAAGAGTAAAATTTTGAACACTGCAACAGAGTTAAATATTTAACACTTTCAAAGGTGTTATTTTAACACCAGTACAGTGGGACTCATATGTTTACTGAAAATGGTGTTCATTTTACGCTTTCAGATCTAAATGTACACCATTGATTTTGCTGTGTGGAGGTGTCAACCGTGGGAGGAGATAGTGAAACAGCAAAAGATTGAAATCTGCCATGGCAGGTTTTGAGTTCCTAAGCGTCCTACATGCTAAAACATGTATATGTTTCCATGTTAGTGTCTGTAAAGGAAATTCAGGCTCACCCTCAGAATGCCTACCCCCAGTCCTGTCTAGTGTCTGTGGCATATGGCCATTGTGATGGAAGGTAAAAGGAAATGACAGGCCATTTGAAGATGCTCTAGCCCCTACCCATGAATAATGCAGAGGGTGCATTGTGCAGGTACGAGGGAGCTGCAAAGTTTATCGGCCTCCGCTGTCTCCCAGGGAGAGAGTGAGACAGAACTACTGCAGGGAGATTAGGCTGACATAGAGCTGGGCACCTGGTCAAACTCAATTAAATAGTACCAGGATAATTCCTCCTTTTCATTGTTCCCAACGGTTTTATTATAGAAATACAGTACACTCTTGAAGTGCCACCACTTTGAAATAACTAAATTAAGCCACTGGTTAACCAATAAATGATGGAGTGACTGAGCTGTTTTTTACTGAGGAATGATAAAACTGTTATCTATTTTAGAAATACATTTAATAAATAACTAAATAGATTATGAAACATTGGAAGGACCCGTCTCTAAAATCAGGTCCAAAAGTACAGAAAGTGTTAATTGATAAGTGCTAGTTCAAGTTTTAGGTGGGAAAGTACTGTTACATACTCAGTCATTCTGACACTCCGTGTGGCTCATATCGCAGCATAAAATGTTCTCTACAACGACTGTACTGTATCATAGAAAAATTCACGTGTTCAGTCCCTGCTTTGTAAATGGCGTAAAACATACATACATACATAGACGACAAACTTTTAGTTCAAAACAGAAATGCTGTGTGTAAGAGAATGGTGAAAAGGACTCCCATAAGGTAGCTGGAGAAGTCTGGTCTGCTTATTAAGATAGCTAGCCATTGTTATCATTGTGCCGTTTTTGTGTACTAACAGACAACGCAAATAGACTAGACAATTAAACTTGAATCTCCCACCTTGGATGTGTGCTTCATTAGCCTTGGTTCACTAAATCGGTTCTCCAAGTCTTTGGTGGAACAATGAGTCCTACAGTCCCTCTCCATAGCAGGCGGCATTCTAAAATAGATCACATTGATTGAATGGAGGTTCCATGTTGCGTGTAACTGCTTTCCATGTCAACATGATAAGCAAACATGCCACCCACACATCCCATCCCAAGCTTGGCTAATGATGATAAACATATGATTATGGCTCATTAATAGTGATGTTGCTTTGACATGTTTTTACCCATCTAGAAGTGTTCCCACTCATCGTCTTCTCATTACTCCTATTCCTCACTGGTGTCGTTGCCATGCGAATGCAAAAAACAAGGACATGCTCTTCTTCTCAAGACATGGTGCTTGTATAGTGTACTAGCTTATTCTCCTAGTAGCTATTATCCCTGCATTTCTACTAAGTAGCATAAAGTAAAAATAAATTAATCTACTCTCTGTGGAAAAATACTTTGTATGTGAATGGTGTAGAATCAGATAAATGGAGAAATTCCGATCAACATTCCTGAAAACTTCTGGTATTTTGCTTTCCATTTATATCTAAATTATGACAATGAAACAGTTGGAGTTAATGCTTCATTTAATATTCCTGCCCTAAGGGTGGTAATTTTGGAGTCAACATTAATTATTACAAGTTTGTTTGCTACCCGCACACAACATAATCAAATGTAGGTAAATATTGGTCAGAACACAAGTTGGGTTATTGTGACCCAGCCAGTTGGGTCACAAACAACCCATTGTTTTCTTTAAAGGTCCCGAACCGTCAATCTGATTACAATGTAAAATAGCTTTTTGAATGACTGAAATATCACCTGAAATATTTTGGGGGGATAGAATTGCTCAAAATGTTAGAGTTTGAAAAGACAGGCTGAGTTGGCGGAGAGCTTATATTAATTTCCTCGCCTTGACTGACAGCTCTTTGAAACACCTATGTCAAGAAAACTTGGATGCAGTGAGCAGTGTTACAGTAAAATCAACTCATACAAAATCGGTGATACACAAAACACACCTTTTTTTTTTAGACATCTCCCTTTTAGCATGTCTGTTGTGATACGCTTCACAGCAGCACTGATGGATGTGTTGACATGACAACTGCATCAGAGTTTTGAGCGACCCATCCACACCTTTTGTTCCATGCTGGCTGAAAACCTAATGTAGCTAGCCAGTAACTAGCTAACACCAAACACAGATGAAAGGGGAGACATATACATATCTTTGCCATAGATGAATAGTGTAAACTTTTAATTATATTTGCCGACACCTTAAAGTCAAATTTTGGCACCAGTAGAGATGCTATCTATCTATATAAACCACCTCCCACCTCCTGAAGTGTTTAACATGGGGGAGGGGACCAGTAACTTTATGATCAAACTTTATCAACGTAGAAGCAACAGTCATTTTTCAAACTTTGGTCATCACATTTGACTGTTCATGACCTTTAAGTTGGGTTGTTGATGCTGGGTTATTGAGCTATGATCCACCAGGTCAGATCAGAAGACTGGAGGCATGGCTTAGCAGATCTATGGCTTTCAGATAGTTATTTTTGGCCACCCATGATAGTAAATGCAATTCCGGTTAGTGCCAGTGTTGAGGCACGTTAAAGGGCCATTCTGGAACCAGCTACGGGGTGAGTGGAGTTTGTATTCGTTCAGGGACATTTAAAGTTTTGGTCAGCCTACTGGCAAGGCTGCTGGTGTGAGGCAAGATAGTGGACAGGAAAACATTTACTGACATGAAATGTATTATAAGTAAATACGGAATGAGGGAAGAGCTGATGAAGGAGAAGGTGGACAGGAAAAGAAAAGTGAAACATGTTTTGAGTGAATATGGAATGGTGGATCATCCAGAACTTTGGAAGAGCTACAGAAGGAAATTGAACGTGACGAGAGTGAGGATGAATTAGCTGAGGTGGCAGGTGCTGTGACGACCGCCGCGTTTGAGTCTCATCCTGATGATGACAGAGATGATTCTGGCCCAGTGGGAGTGAGAGTTTTGGAGAGAATGGATCCTTGCCTCCTGGCAGATCCATATGTGATGTCAGGTTGGGTGGAGAAGAGGTTGGGGAATGTTGGGTAGGTGAAAGTGGAATCGTGTTGATTTTTGCTATTTATGCCATCCAGAGGGGGCGTGCGCTCCACACCACGTGATTGGGGACAAGAACTGCGACTTGCTTTTCTCTCCAGAGCAGGGTGTAGTTGAAAGCAGGGATAACTGGAGTGGTGTTAAGTGTTGAGGAGGTTCAACTCAAGTTGAAGATTCCCAGTGTCTTTGACGCCTGTCGTTTGGTGCAACGCAGACCCGGTGGAGAGCGTGATGAAACAGAGAAGACACTGTCTGTACTACTGAGTTACCCGATAAAGTAAAGTTAAGATGTGTCAGTTATCCCGTGAGAGCTTTTGTCCCTAATCCATTATGGCATTTTAGGTGTCAAGTTTATGGTCATGTGGCAGCAGTGTGTAGGAGGTAGATGTGAGAAGTGTGCAGGAGGACATGACAAAGGAATGTGTAGTATCAGTGGAAAAAGTTGTGTCTAAACTGTAGGGTTACCCATGGCGCTGGAGTTCAGAGGTGTCCAGTGAGAGAAAGGCAGGTTGAGGTTGCTGCTAGGATCGGAGTAGTGCAGAAGGTGTCATATGCTGAGGCAGTGAAGAAGGTAGATGAATAATGTGGGTCAGGGGTGAGGGATCCTAAGAGGATCCCTGTGAGTAGGCCAAGGCTAATAGAGAGTGACAGGAATAACGTGCTTCAGTAAAAAAAATTGGGAGGGTGGTTGTACCACAGGAATGTAACGTAAATCATAGAGGATAGATGTTGTGGTGGCAGCTGCAGAGAAGTACTTGGGTGTACGAGATTTTACTGCAGAAGAGTTACAAGACGTTTGAGCAATAGTGTCCCGTCCTCCCAGGCTGCAGGCATGAAGCAGGATCAGAAAGGGCCAGAGTAGTGGAATAGTGGTGATGTTTTAATGGGTGCAGGTTTAGTTAGTAGGGTCATTTTTTTCACAAAGTGTAACAAATTCATATTACAGAATAGTAGGCTGATACACAGTCCATATAGTAGGTGGCAGCAAGCACCTATAACATTTGTTTGCTGACCACCATAAGACCAAAGAAGAAGAACATACACGTATGTTTGGGTTAAGCACTGACACTTTTGTAGCTTTAATAAGGCTTACACAACAGCAGTAGTGTAAAGTACTTAAGTAAAAAGTACAGTTTTTGGGGGTATCTGTACTTTACTTTACTATTTATATTTTTGCCAACTTTTACTTTTACTTCACTACATTCCTAAAGAAAATTATGTAATTTTTATTCCATACATTTTCCCTGACACCCAAAAGTGCTCATTACATTTTCAGAGAAAAATGGTCCGATTCACACACTTATCAAGAGAACATCCCTGCTCTTCTTCTGCCTCTGATCTGGTGGACTCACTAAACACAAATGCTTTGTTTGTAAATTATGTCTGAGTTATGTCTGGCCCTGGCGATCCGTCATTAAAATATATTTTTTAAATTGTGCCACCTGATTTGCTTAAAATAAGGAATTGAAATGTTAATACTTTTACTTTTTAGCAATTACATGTACTTTTAATACTTAAGTATATTTCAAACCAAGCACTTTTAGACTTTTACTCAAGTAGTATTTTACTGTGTGACTTTCACTTTTACTTGAGTCATTTTCCATTAAGGTATCTTTACTTTTACTCAAGTATGACAATTGAGTACTTATTCCACCACTGCACAAGAGTATCAAAATACACTACATGACCAAAAGTATGTGGACACCTGCTCGTCGAACATCTCATTCAAAAATCATGGGCATTAATATGGAGTTGGTCCCTGCTGTGCTGCTGTAACAGACTCCACTCTTCTGGGAAGGCTTTCCACTAGATGTTGGAACATTGCTGTGGGGACTTCCACTCAGCCCCAAGAGCATTAGTGAGGTCGGGCACTGCTGTTGGGTGATTAGGCCTGGTTCTCAGTCGGCGTTCCAATTCATCCCAAAGATGTTCAATGGGGTTGAGGTCAGGGCTTTGTGCAGGCCGGTCAAGTTCTTCCACACCAATCTCGACAAACCATTTCTGCATGGACCTTGCTTTGTGTACGGGGGCATTGTAATGCTTAAACAGGAAAGGGCCTTCCCCAAACTGTTGCCACAAAGTTGGAAGTATGGAATCTTCTGGGATGTCATTGTATGCTGTAGAGTTAAGATTTCCCTTCACTGTAACTAAGGAGCCTAGCACGAACCATGAAGAACAGACACAAACCATTATACCTCCTCCCCCAAACGGCATTGGGGCAGGTAGCATTCTCCTGCCATCCGCCAAACCCATATTCTTCCGTCGGACTGCCAGATGGCATAATAATTGAGCCAAAGGAGATGGCTGCCGTTTTAGTGTTCCGTAACCAATTGTGCTATTGTGTATGCTTTTTCGCGTTATTTGTAACTTATTTGTAACCTAGACCCACTCTAATTTGCATCCTGCCCCAACAGATCCACAGATGATGCAATCTCTATTGCACTCAACATTGATCTTTCCCACCTGGACAAAAGGAACACCTATGTGAGAATGTTATTCATTGACTACAGCTCAGCGATAAACACCATAGTGCCCTCAAAGCTCATCCCTAAGCTAAGGATCCTGGGTCCAAACACCTCCCTCTGCAACTGGATCCTGGACATCCTGACAGGCCGCCCCCAGGTGGTAAGGGTAGGGAACAACACATCCGCCACATTGATCCTCAACACGGGGGACCCTCAAGGGTGCGTGCCCAGTCCCCTCTTTTATTCCCTGTTCAGTCATGACTGCATAGCCAGGCATGACTCCTACACCATCATCAAGTTTGCCGATGACACGACAGTGGTAGGCCTGATCACTGACAACGACGAGACAGCCTACAGGGAGGAGGTCAGAGACCTGGCAGTGTGGTGTCAGAACAACAACCTCTCCCTCAACGTGATCAAGACAAAGGAGATGATTGTGGACTACAGGAATAGGAGGATCGAGCACGCCCCCATTCTCATCGATGGGGCTGCAGGGGAGCAGGTTGAGAGCTTCAAGTTCCTGGTGTCCACATCACCAACAAACTATCATGGTCCAAACACACCAAGACAGTCGTGAAGAGGGCACGACAAAGCCTATTCCCCCTCAGCAGACTGAAAACATTTGGCATGGGTCCTCAGATCCTCAAAAGGTTCTACAGCTGCACCATCGAGAGCATCCTGACTGGTTGCGTCACTGCCTGGTATGGCAACTGCTCGGCCTCCAACCGCAAGGCACTACAAAGGGTAGTGTGTACGGCCCAGTACATCACTGGGGCCAAGCTTCCTTCCATCCAGGACCTCTCTCTATACCAGGGGGTGTCAGAGGAAGGCCCTAAACATTGTCAAAGACTCCAGCCACCCTAGTCATAGACTGTTCTTTCTGCTACTGCACGTCAAGCGGTACCAAAGCACCAAGTCTAGTTCAAAAAGGCTTCTTAACAGCTTCTACCCCCAAGCCATAAGACTCCTGAACAGCTAATCAAAGGGCAACCAAGACCCTTCTTTTACGCTGCTGCTACTCTCTGTTTTATAATCTATGCCTAGTCACTTTCACTCTACCTACATGTACATATTACATAAATTATCTTGACTAACTGTTGCCCCCTGACATTGACTCCTGTATATAGCCTCGCTTGTTATTTTACTGCTGCTGTTTAATTATTTGTTCCTTTAATTTTCTATTTTCACTTATTATTATTTTTTCTCTTAAAACTTCTTAAAGCATTGTTGGTTAAGTGCCATATAAGTAAGCATTTCACTATAATGTCTACACCTGTTGTATCCGGCGAATGTGACAAATACAATTTGATTTGATTTGAGATGGTGAAGCGTGATTCATTACTCCAGAGAACGCGTTTCCACTGCTCTAGAGTCCAGGCTGATTGGTGGTGGTGCTTGTGCTTCCTATCACTCAGAAGTTATGTAACAAGCTAAGGAGACAACAATGCCTGCCATGGACATGGCAGGAATCAGATTTGTATCTGACTTCAAACCACATACCAAGCTGATTCTATGCGCTTTTTGGCTGTTCAGACTGCAGGAAAAAGAACCGATTCAAATCAGATATGCAAATAAATAGGATTTGAGTCACTTCAAACTGCCAATGTGAACAAGGCTAAAGTTACTGGTTCCCTCCTCCATGTCAAACACTTGGATTCAGGAGGCGGGATTATTTATTTATTTATCAAAGTGCGTTTTTTGTCAGGAATGCCTTCTGGAACACGTGAACTTTCATGTGCCTTAATAACAAGCTTGTATGCCATCTGCAAATATGAATAACATTGTTAAATTACAAGCCCAGTTAATTTTGCCACGAAAAAAGACAGGAACCTTCCCGCGAGCCATGATTGGCTGAGATAATGAATGGGCTGGACATGCCGGGAGATGAGTTTGGATTGATCTGCCATGTAGCATGCTTCTGATACTTTTCTCAACAACATTGATGCCCTGAATTTAGCAGGCGCTATTGACAGATCAGTTGGAAAAAGTGATCGGCTACTTTCTGCACACGCCACGGTCAGTGTGAACCGGAGTGACTTGACACAACGCTGGCCAAGCAAGATGTAGCTACAAACAAAACGGAGTTAAATGGTTCCAGTCTGCCATGAAGCGTTCATCCATGTATACTGGTAAGAGTCTAGCTCCATTTTCAGATATACGTTTCTAATTTAGTCAGAAAGTTGTTTTTATTGCAAGTTAAAGGGTATTGTCAGTTAGCTAGCAAACGTTTGCTCGCTCAATAGCTAATGTTACGTGTATGTTCTGTGTAGTAATTTTATTCGATTCAGAATCCATTTGCATTGCTAGTTATAGCCTAATGTTAGCTATCTAGTTTGTTAGCTTTAGCTACCTGCAGATTCATACTACAGCTATGACAATTTTTGTATTGGTAGTAGTCTGATTTGGGATTATGCCGGTTCATTGTTAAGCTATCTAGCTACATGTAAAAAATAAATTAAAAAAAGACTCCACTTCTGCCGGATTATTACATGACCCATCAAATTAAACAGGTGTGTCTGGGGGTGATTACGGCCATCTATTGTATTTCAAGAACATGTGTACATGTCTAGACAATAGTGACCCATCCACTTAGCTAGATGTGGCTGCGGGGTGGTTATAGTATTTCCTTCACATGACCCATCAATTTAGACAAGTGTGTCGGGTAAGCGTAATCTAATAATGATAAAATATTGATAAAATATTTTTATCTGTACGTTTTCTGTTTTTGATATTGCTACTATGCAAGTAAACTCTTCACTGTAGCGTTTACACCTTCTGTATCCTGTGCATGTGACAAATAAATGTAGATTGAATTTAATATAGTGTGTGTTTTTACCACATGGCCTCACATGTGAATCCTTAAAGAGATGGGTGTGGCTAAGGCTTAAGAGGGTGTGAACGATGCTGAATGGCTGTAGATAAAGAAGAGCTCTCCAGTAGGTTTACCAGAATATTCAAGGCCATTTTCTCAAAAGTTGGGTTACAAGTTTATCATCTTTCCAAGCAGAATTACTATGCCATTGTTTCCCAACTGCAGAGTATGATATACCATTTTCTAGCTGTCGATCTCTACTTTTATCCAATGTAAAAAACACAATTTCAAATTTTGCTACTTAAGACCGAATCGAGGCGGTCGGTCACATATGTGAAAACGGCATGTTTCTATGTTTTGTAGTAAAAAATATAAAGGACTCTATTCAATATGCATCGCGGAAGTTCAGCTTTACAGTGTGATTGAAAATGAAAGGCAATGATCCCGCTTTAGCGGAGAATGCATTAACAGGAAAAGCTGCATACGTCGGCTCAATTGGAAATGATGTCAACCTTTCTGTCGCAGAATGACATCGTCTATGATGACATCAAAAGTTAAAACAATTTTAAAAACAATGATTTTCAAGCACTTTGAGATTCAGGGTGACATGGGGAACAAGAAAATACCCTCCCTCTGGCTAAAAACTTGTTGCAGGTTTTGAAAATCCATCAATCAAATGTATTTCTAAAGCTCTATTTACATCAGTAATTGTCACAAAGTGCTTATACAGAAACCCAGCCGAAAACCCCAAAGACCCCAAAGAGCTAGCAACACAGATGTAGAAGTATGTTGGCTAGGAAAAGGTCTCTAGAAAGGCAGGGACCTAGGAAGAAACCTAGAGAGGAACCTGGCTCTGAGAGGTGCCCTCTTCTTCCGGCTGTGCCGGGTAGAGATTATAAGGGTACATGGCCATTAAGGCTGCATCAAAATCCCAGTTTTTTACTTTTACTTCTTTAAAAAAAAACTTTGTTCTCATCTTTTCAACCACAGATCATAGAAATGCGCCGTTTTCACATACATACACACTGGGATGGTGCTGGAGATAATGAATTTGAGGTTGAAAAGTGGTGGAATTACCCTTTAACTAATAAAAAGCTTCTAATTTCTCCTGCTGGCCCGCTCCCGTCTTTAGTACCCTCTCAACACAACTCTGTGATGTCATTATATCCTCTCGTGCTACAAGGCCTCGTGTTACATGGAAATTCATGTTTCGATAATGGGTCAAAATTGAATTCTTTTGAAGTTTCTTATTCTATTTAAATTCTTGTAGAATTATTTCAAATGTTCTACTTTCTTCTACGTCTTTGGTCTACTTTTGGAATCCTCTAATACCCAGGGCGCCCAAGGAGTAAGCTGTTGCACTCACGCCTCACAAGATAATTATTTATATTGTGCAGGTCTGGGATCAGTCTAATTTGGGTGGAACCGTACACAGCCCTCAGGCTTGACATTATTCTCGCTGAAGGCCCGGGCACTGTGAGAGACATTGAGAGAAACAGAGAATAAAACATAGTGCTGCAAGGCCCTTTGATCCTACTTTCCCCCATTTTCTCTTGTTCAAAGGACCAGCAGCGAGGGGAGAAAAGTCACAGTCGAGGCGGAGGCCGTCTCCCTGCTAACACAGAGCACCCTGGGATGGACGGCCAGAGGTCTAGGTGGGAAGTTTTGTTTGTGAAAAAGGGAAAAAAATAGAAGACTTCAGCTATGAAGTTTTGTTTCACGCTGGGTCAACTTGGAAATCAATATTCACTGGTTTACATTGATTAGATTGATTTAATTGATTAGACATTTAAAAACATATATAAACCATAAGGGCGCTCCAGCTAGTAACACATCCACATACAATTTAAGGAAACCATCAAGGATAACGCAATAAAGCATAAAAACTTATTTCCATTGTGGTCCTTTTGAAGAGGGAAGGGGGAAGGGGGAATGCAGCAAAATTAGGTGGCAATAGTAGTGGCAACAGACAATGACAGACAAAATTGTTAGATAATTAGTACAATTCTCTTTCCTAATAAACAACTATGGACAGGTACATCTCCCTTGTCTCACATACTCTTAATATAATAAACAATCCCTAATAAATACTAGACAATCACAATATGATTAACAACAGGCAGCAAAAGGCAGTCCATATGCTATCCCGGGCATATTTCTTCTTCCTATGAGTTGGGATCAATCAGCCAATGAAGAAGAAGAAAATTGATTACTTTAAAATGGAGATAGACTCAATGGTACTGCCCATACTTTCTCGGACTTGATAATGGCACAGGTGAGTCCTCTATCTATCTTTATGGCATGTTGTTCACACGTGTATATGCCCTTCATTGGCTATAATGGTCCCACTTGGTCTCACATCCTCCTGCCTGCCTATCCATCTTTGAGGACATGTATTTCCATTGTTAGAACAGTCTCTCAAATTTCTTGTCAATATAATAGACAATCTTTGTTGACATTAAAAACTGGGTTTGGCTAGATGGTATACAGCTTTTGTCAGATTTGACCTTTCATAGCAGGTTAGGAGAACTTTCGCAGAAGGTATCAGGAATTAACGTAGCAGGTTAGGATAATTAGGTTAAGGTTAGGAAAGGGGTGAGGGTTAGCTAAAATGCAAAAGAAAGCTCTATCCCTTCTAGACATGACCTTAAAAACGCTTCAACTTCTCACATGCCAACTTTTCCAGCAACAGTTCATCCTTTTCTTTGATTTGTGTGTGTCAAAGAAGCAAACGTTAGTAAATAGACATGTATTTCTGTTTAACTGTTTTCCCTAATGCAGGCGATTGTTTTGAGTCATCTCATGATTGTTTGTAAACTTATTTGTGGCTCCCGGAGTGCAATTCCCTTTATTCTTTTGGCGGTAAATTTGGTTGTAATAATATTTGACGAATGATGTTAATTAGTGCTAGATATCGTTGGTCTGAGTTATGAAATTACTTAAAGCCCCCCTGAAGTCTTTTTAACTCCCCGAAATATAGTTTTATTATTTATTTCCCTGAGCCTCCTTTGGCATTTGAAATGCTCAGTCTGATCGTGTGGGCATTAGGAAACAAATTTTAATATATTTACATGCACAGCCCTGATTGGCTGATAGGCTGAACATACCAAGAGTGAAACCAAGGAATATCCAACTCTCAGAGTCCTTCCTTCTGCCAAACCATCTTACCGTGGTTCTAGAGTCAGCCAGAAAAAGCCAGAAACAGCAAAAAGTCAGCCAGAAATGGCAAAAAAGATTTATAGAGTCAGTCAGAAACAGCAAAAAAATTGACAGTGAATGTTATATTGAGAAACCTGTTTACCATTACAGAAAATTATTTTAACTGCAGGCAGCCAATAGGTCAGACTCCATTATCAGTGTTCCAATGGAAATCTTATAAGGAAGAAGATGTCCGTCTACCCTCCCTTGTCTCTAAATATTGCCCACTCCTCATCAGAGCAATTTGTTGGTGATAAAGGGTTATGATAACATGGAACGTCAAGGGCCTGAAAATACCCCCCCGAACCACCAAGCCTCAGGGACCAGCAGGGTGTAATCTGCCACGGTACAGATTGAGCCCCTGATAACATCATGTTCCTGAATGCTCTTCAGTGCCCCCAGGCTCTGGTCTCTGGAGACACACTTTCCTGATTTTGATTGACAGGTGCAGTCTGGTCATTATCAACCATCGACACCATATTAAAGGCTGTTATTTGAAACTACTGTAGAAAGTCAATACCATCTCTTCAAAAAACATAAGATTACTGTCATTAGTAAGTATGTATGTCCAAGAGTAAGGTTTTATTACAATGGTAGAATTATGAGAAATGTACTGGGTGCGGATGGATCACCAAGTGACTGCTCTACAGTACAGTATGACACTCAAATAGAATTCATTTTTCATTGTGAGACTATGAGAGGGGGGTTTGAGGAAGACGAAAGACATTCAGCCTGATTATGAATGTATGTGACATGACAATTAATCATTCCTGTTTCAACATGCAAACGGGCTAGGTCTCAGGATGGTACTGTGTGTCTGTGGCGTGTGGTATATGGTGAGTGTTTGGAATAGACTACGAGTCTGCCTCAGTCAATGAGTCCAAGCATCTAGTAATAAAAATCCAATTATAATGTTTAGCTCAACAAGAATATGATGGAGTAGCACTTTGATGTGAATTAGACATTTCTGAAAGGATTTGTTGTCTGTTAATTGTTATGGTGCCGCACAACACATAATTTATTAATATTTTAACTAATTTAACTAATTTAACTGGGATTCAAGGGCAGATTTGACTGCTTATAACTCAAACAGTCTTTGACAAATCTTTCTAGATTTGTTCATTAGATTGTGAAAAAAGTTAACCAGTCGTTGGCTCTTTGCATTACAACTCTTGAGTGGCCAGTACGACAAGGTACTGTAAGTAGCAGAACCAAAATGAACATGCTTATCTTTGCTTTTCACAGCCCATGGTTCATATTCCTCAGATGTTCTCCCTTTGCTTTTCTTCAAAGCTTCAGAAACTATGTCAATACCTGTAAGGAGAGGGAGCATATTTACCGGCCCAAGTGGAGATGCATAACAACCTCATTGCCTTCTGTTGCATCACAGTGAATTACGGTACTGTCAATTGTATTCATGCACCTCGGCGAACTGTCGAGAAAGAGCCCGAGAAGCTACCTCTTCTCCATATTGCATCACAAAACTTTATCCATACAGAGGAAACCATGCAGTGTGCTATTTATACGCAAATTTCTTCCTGTGTCAAATCATCTTCGCTTACCGAAATTCGGTAATGACAATGATTAAAAACAACAACAACATCTTATTAAGGGCTGAAGCATTATAGATTGTGTGCTAGAAGTATAAAGGACATGTCAGATTGAGCCTACACATATTTCCGTGAATGCAGTCTCCGCGGCCACAGGGACATTACCTTTAATTGTCAGTCGCGCTATAAAGCTGAACTTCTGCAATACGCATTGAATAGAGCCCTAAGACTTTATATTAGGGTTCTGGTCTGATTAACTATTCATTGTAAATAGATGGGTTTGGGGCACTGGGCAATTGAGTGCAGCTATTTCTCACTGTAGAGCTGGTTTATAAAGCTCTCTGTTCCATATTTAGTTGATTAAAGGGAAGGTTCCAGAGGCCAAGGTATGGTTGACACTGGACTTGAAGATAACCTTCAACCAATCAATCAACCAGATATGACATCTCATATTCAGTAGTTTAAAATCAGAAAATCCCGTAAAATCTCCATTATCTTTACTGCAAGTAAATTGGATGATTTCCTCCTTATAAGGTAATACAAATTTGCATTGCTGATTAGGCCAAATCTATATCTTTATGGTTTGATAAATAATAATTACTTTCAAAGGGAAATCGTGGTAAGCACTATAGGTAATGCCTTCATAACTAATGACTGAGCAATATACAACCCCCTGGTGTCTCTCTCTCTCTTTCTCGCTCAACACACAGACACAAACACACAGAGTACACACACACACACACACACCATAGGGAGTGCAAAAATGTGTGTGAATGCGACTGTTCACATGATCTGACCAGAACTATTTGCACACACAGATAAGAGGTTGATCCCACCACAGGAGGAGCGCCTGGCTAATTTGCAAAAGGCTCTTTAAGAGGGTCGACAGTGTGCAAGCGATTCATCACACACGGCTCCACATAGCGTCAAGTCTGCCACTTTGTCTCCAATGGGCCTTTCAAGTACAAAGCCTCATCGAGAGGAGACGTGAAACAAATAGAAAACTCTCTCTCCTCCTCCCTCTGTACCCCCCCGCCCCTCTCCCATCTGGATCCCAGAGTTGTGCAAAGGCAGAGAAAATGTGTGTGTGTGTGTGTGTTATGCCTGCTGATATTCATGCCAGGCAAAAAGGCAGCTCTGCATCTCCATCTCCTCAAACAACCCATCATTTATTTCTCTCAAAGCATGTGGTTCACCTTGATAATGTAATTAAACACTGACATATCCTAGATGTTTTAATGTTCAAAAGAACTGAAAGAAGTCCCCTCAGTCTTTTGAGGAACTGAATGTCCTTTTTATTGTCAGCAAAAAGGATAAAAACATCTGCCACCATCATATAATTCTGCTTCTTCAAAATAAATAAGAATACTTTTTTTGATTAACATGTTGACTTCCAATGGGAACAGTTCAAAAGGCATTTTGTTTGAAAGAAAATGCTCCCTTTGCCCCCCGTATTCTCGCCATACAGTGTGTCCTTTATAATCAATGAACAAAATGTGCACCATTCTGCAGAATAATTTTGGGACAAGCTGATTTACTGCAGTTACTGTGAGCAACAGGAAATACTTGTTGTTGTTGCTGTTATGTAACCATAGCCGCTGGAAGTAGGATGCTGAGGGTGCTGCAGCATAAAAAAATAAAAAATAAAAATCGGACTAAAAAGAATATATTAATACAAATATTATTTTTTTAAGTCTCTCACAAAAGTAATGAATGCACTGGGTCTTTACTAGTCCTGTATTAATGGACTGATATAGCCGTCTATAGCGTGCACAAAAACATTATGCCCCCACCCCCCTCTGCGAAAAATAAATAAATCGCAGCACCCCTAAATATCTTCCTGCAGCTATGTGTTTGACCCATCTCAGCCCAGCACAAAAATCCATTCAAACAAGCCTTCACTTTATTCAAGTCTAAGTTGCAAGTATCTTCCACGGTCCAACACAACGTCAACTGAATTCCTTTGGGCAAGAGTAAATGTTGGACCGTGAATTCCAAATTCCTTTGCAAATAATGGAAAATACTTTATTTGAAGGTTCAATCCGGATATGTATTTTCCATCTCAACCATAATGTTACATCATTGTTATTACATCAGTATTACATAAAATTGGACTTGGCAAATAGAAAGAGTCAGGCCTAAGGAAAATAGACTCAAAAGGCAAACACCACATAGTAACATCTGTAAAACGTTATGTTAAGAGGAGAAAGAAAACACTTTCCTGTACCTATCGAAGGATACACACAGATCAGTTGCATTACTTTTCTCAGACCACAGTACACACAATTTCTTGTAGACACGAGGTCAGATTTCAAAACTCTCAAGAATTTAACAGTAGTGGTTCCTCTTCAACCGATCTGTACACTTGACTACTTGTCACAAATAGCACTGAAGGATATGACTGACTGATTTCTCTTGGTTTGTTTTTTCTCCGCGAGTCTGTGACTTAATAAGAGTTTTTCCATCGTAATCTGAAAAACACCAAACAAAAACAAAACATTGACACTCTTGACGACTTTCAAATGAATAGTTGAGTGACTACTCTACTGCCGGGGACCGAGCACTTTAGGAGAAAGTGTATTTTTTTTTAACAAAAAGAGCAAGGGAATGCATCAAAACAAGACTGCTGGGTCTGTGCCCATCACAGGAATGAGAGAACAGGTGCCTCCACATAAATATACTGTAGCCTACCACGTACACAGTCGATTGCTGGACCCCAGCCCAACTTTGAAACCTTTTAATGTCTTTGCTCACAAGGTTTCCTTCTCAGTCAAGTCACTTTTGAAGTTACATGTCAAAACTTGCCAAGTCACCCTTTTTGAAAATCCAAAATCCAAGGCAAGTAAACAAACCAAACCTTTTAAGTCAAGAATTTTTTCGTTTCTTACTTTTGTTCTCAGACTCTCGCACCCTGCACTTTGGCAGACTAGTTGTTAATTATATTTTTTTATTACAATACATTACTATTGTTGATTTTTGTATAAGTTCGGGAAAATGTTGGCTATGAGAACACGCTTTTGCCGTCGCCGTACAGGTCGGCTAGCTTTTTGAAGCGTGGCCCCCAGTTGCTGAGATAGTCGTAGTTCTGCTCTGAGTCTGTACTTAGTGACTCCAGGGAGCTTAACGACTCAGCTACAGAACCATTCCCCTCAAAGGCGTACGTCTGCAAAGAGTCATACGGCGGAGCTGATGGATCAACATCTGCGTCCTTCAGACGGTCCCAAATGAACTCTCGGAACACCACGTTGTCCGGCAGGGTCTTGTAGACGGGAACCGAGGAGGAGGATCTCGGGTAGGGGAAGAAGGTGGGGGTGTCAGGGGTGACGTCTCGTCGGACCTTGGGGTCTCTGATGACGTTGAGGTTGCGGAGGGCCACCATGTCGAAGGCCTCAGTGTCCTCCTCTCCTCCACCTTCATCGTCGTAGCGGACGATGTTCTCCCTCACGTCCCTCTCCTCCTCCAGGATCAAGGGCTCCTTCTTCCTCCGACGCATCGACACAATCAGCAGCACCATCACTGAACAAGGAAAGAGAAGAGTCTGAGTCCATGTTTATTAACCATCAGCATTAGGATACTTATTCAATATAAAGGCACAGTACATTTGGATGATAAATCTACAGAAAATAATACCCCATATTTGATGAATGTGAAAATAAAACATTGAAACAGCGTCTTTGCATCAATACATTTCTCTCCTCCATCCTCCATTTTGCGCACCACTTCCAGACGGACAGAAAACTTCCTGAAACCAGAATTTCTGAACTTCTAGGCACCCCTCTCCAATTCCTTGTCCCATATATTATTGCTGAAAATAACTCTCCACACCGAAGCAAACTGGCAAATGTCTAATGATCCTTCATCCATCAACGTCGCACTGGTGCCAGTGAAATATCGTCATTGTGGGACCATATTTCTTCCATTTGCTGCGTCTGGCTTCCGCGGGCTAGAGAGAAGGGCCTGGGAAAGCGAAGGCAAACACCGCTTCACACCTCGTAATAAGAGAGCAAATGGAGAAGCTGGAAGGGGTGGGGGTGTTACATAAAAGGCTCGGGGAGACACTGATGAATGGAGAGCCTTTTGACTGCTGTTTGGTGACTGGCTTCTGAATGCATGGCTCTAATAGCTACAGTGTGTTACTACTCCACCCGTGGATCTACTCAACCATGGTTTCATCTGTCAATACCACTGGTCTGTATCCCTCACTACTGCTACTACCACTACTTCTGGCCATTATTTGGAATGTTGATATAATTCTCTATGTGTGTAATTGTATAGCTTTAGTGAAATGCTATGTTGAAAGATGACACATCCCTTGGAATCAATGAGGAGAATAGTACATTGGTTCACCTCTGATTGTATAGGAGCTTAAGAGCTCTTCAGATTCCATTCAGTTCGGTAACGCTTTTCCAGATGAATCATGATATGGTGGCACAATGAAAGAGAATATCTCAATTGCTTTCCAGCAAAGCTTTTTAGGGTTGAATACCTAGAAGGCGCTATGCTGTGCCTCATCATCACATACTGGGTGTTGGCCAGGAGCCAATCATGCCTTACGAGTGGCTGCAGGAAGATGGCCAAGCATACAAAAGAACCCACTGTGACAGTCATCAAGCGGCTTCAATACAATGACCACCACACTAGACATTATTCAGCCAGCCTTCATATTAATAAATACCCTCTTTAGAGTGGATCAACACTGTATAGATGCAGATGGTAAACAAAAAAAACAAAAAAAATCTATTTGATGTTATCCTGGATTTGCTGTAATTGAATTGTTTAAAAGATCCATCAAGCACAATCAATACTGTGCAAGCAGAGTTTTCTGTGCTGCCATGGCTCTCCTTGCTAGTGTACATCATTATAATGAACTGAAGCAAGAAGACCCCTCCTCATCATCACCACTCTGCTTGCTTAGCTCTGTCTAAACCGCAGGCTGATTATACATTGGCTGTGTCACTCACAAACCACAACCCTCCCATATTGCTGCATAATTGTAAAGACAACTACATTCTGATGACAAAAGGACTAATGGACACATCATTATATTGACAATATGTCTTATGGAGACAATAATGTTTGTCAATAAAATGATACATTTGGTGTATTGCCTATACTCAACTAATTTAGATCACAGATAAACAAACAACTTGTGTAAGGGGAGAATACACTACGGTCTACTGCTATGTACTATTACATAAGCATAATTATCTCTTGCTTTCCCAGTAGTTGTGTTAAGCATCACTAATCACTCAATAAGTCACATACGAGTAGTTGGGACTGTGGTCCTCCACTTTTTCATAGTCAGGCAAATTCAGAATTAGAGTGGCCAGGGTAGTGAGAAAATAATTTGGTTTGAGTGACAATAGTCATGGCAACAGAAGTCTGGCACTGGGGGGGTGCTACTTAAAAGCCCTAATTGGTCGTGTCTGACGCATCACCTGCCTGGACCTCAAAAAATAAAAAGGTGCTAAATCGTTTCAAATAATGACTTGCCAACTTTCTTTTGCAGTTTCAATGTCACTATGACCATGGGGACATTCATCTCCAAAAAGGATTTAGATGACAGCTAAAAATCGAGGAAAAAATATTAGATTTTGAGGGTGTACAATTTAGTGGAAGACAGAGGACATGTCTTCTAAATGATAAAAGTAGATGTGTTACTTAATGTCATGTGGACCTAAAACTAATGACCGTCCAGTTTGTTAGAAAAACTACATAGCCAACCACACACACACACACACACACACACACACACACACACACACACACACACACACACACACACACACACACACACACACACACACACACACACACACACACACACACACACACACACACACACACACACACACACAATAGTCACACAACTATATGATAGGTAAGTGAGCTGGTGAGTGGTTGAAACTCATGGACATTGTGAAGTGGGCTCTTATCAATCAACAAAGAAAACAGGTTGGTACATCTCAAGGAGTTGCTGTTCAATTTTCACCTGCCATCTTAGCCACCCGTCATTATAGCTACTCTACTCAGTGATGAAAGATGAATAGAAGTTGTTGGTGTGGGGATGGAGGCCCTGCTTTTCTTTGATGAGAGAGAGAAGAGCGAGAGCGAGAGAGCGAGAGATTGTGAGGTCTGTTCTACTCTACTACGGCTGGAGGACACCTGGACTGACAGCACCTGAGGACGACAGCAGCAGCACCTCTGGTCTTTTTCTGAGCTCTCCTCTCAACCAAAACAATGCAATCACACGCAATCACATCCCCAATTACAGGAGCGCAGATTGAAATAGGCCTTGATGGAGGCACGCAAGATTTGGGAGCCAGGTCGGGAAGGGTTGTGCACAGGGTGTTAATGCAAGAGGGGGTGGCAGGGAGGGTCAAACAGGGAGAAGGGGAATGGGGTGATATAGAGAATGGGGAAAAGGAGACAAAGTTAAGCAGCACAGACCGATGGAGGCAGACAAGGACACGTGCGCCCACGGACAGCGTACTCACGCAGACACAGAAACAGACACAAACAGACAAACACGCACACATTAGCAATGCTGGGTTCAGAGCCCCGCCACTACGTCTTCACCGTGTTCCTCTTTCAATATCTCATTCATTACAAAAAGTATTCTCCTTAGCAATAAAAATTAAGCACATTTTTGCGAATTGAAATGAAAGTGAGTTTTGGCTGGCCCTATCAAAAAAACTAAATGTTTGTTATTGTATATTCTACTTAGACTCCATCTCAGTGTTCGATAAAGTTCACCAGTGCATTAAACTCTTCTTCTGACTGTGCTGTGTTATAAAACCCTTGTCTCTGGATTTCATGGGCAATCATTTGCTGCTTAGTTGATTCAATCTAAGTGAAATCATTAATAACAAAAGCTCACAGCAAATGTGACTAGTGTTATCATCATGAGAGACACACGTCATAAACCCAGGTACAGTCAAAACCAGCCCAAAATGTAGAATCCTATACCCATACCCTGTCCCTATACCCACAAAGACATTACCATACCTACACACACACATCATGTGCTTAATAACAAAAGCTCACAGCAAATGTGACTAGTGTTATCATCATGAGAGACACACGTCATAAACCCAGGTACAGTCAAAACTGTTACATAAACTCTTACATAAACATTTAAAATAAAGATTATTCAAGAACTGAAGACAACATAAGAATGTGAATATGCCCAGGTTTTCATAGCAAATTGATAGGTTAAACATTGCTCCAGGCATGATGAAAATCTGTTGACCTATGTAGACCTGTGAAGAATCTGTGTATCTCAAACATGCACACTGTCTCCGGTAGTTGACATCACGGTTGTTCTTACCCAGGAGTGTAATGATGCAGCCCAGAATAGCGACAAGGGCCCCTGTACTGAGGCCAGCAGGAAGTGTGTACGCCACCGCCCCACATGATTGGGCTACGCCGTCCGAGTCACAGTCACACACGCTCACTGATAGGGTGTTGGTGCTACTGAGCGCGGGGCTTCCACTGTCTACGATCAACACGGGCAGTCGGTACAGCACCTGCTCCCGTCTTCGGAATCCTCCACGTTTCGTTACGATGGACGCCGTGTTGTCTGGAAGGGAGTACAATGATGAGCCAGATCAGTCAGGAAGAAGGAAGAAGGGAAAGAATATTTAGAGATCAAACCCTGCACAGTCCTGATACAAGCTGAAACAGTACATTGTCTATATTAGGACAGCATACAGACTGAATGATTGATATAATCTACATACAGTATATATTTAACTGTGGTATAATTAAGCAATAAGGCAAGGGGGGTGGTATATGGCCAATATACCATGGCTAAGAGCTGTTCTTATTCATGACGCAAAGCGGAGTGCCTGGATACAGCCCTTAGCTGTGGTATATTGGCCATATACCACAAACCCTCAAGGTGCCTTATTACTATTATAAACTGGTTACCAACGTAATTAGAGCAGTAAAAATACATGTTTTGTTATACCCGTGGTATACGGGTATGTGAGCCAATCAGCATTCAGGGCTCGAACCACCCAGTTTATAACAATGAGTATATACTGTTAGCATATACTGAACAAAAATATGAACGCAACATTTAAAGTGTTGGTGTCACGTTCCTGACCTTATTTGCCTTTGTTTTACTTTGTTTAGTTGGTCAGGACGTGAGCTGGGTGGGTAGTCTATGTTATGTGTTTCTATGTTTTGGTTCATTGGTAATTAGCCTTATATGGTTCTCAATCAGGGACAGGTGTTTGACGTTTCCTCTGATTGAGAACCATATAAAGGTAGGCTGTTCACATTGTTTGTTTGTGGGTGATTGTCTTCCATGTCTGTGTATGTCGAACCACACGGGACTGTTTCGTTGTCGTTCGTGTATGTAGTCTGTTCCTGTTCGTGCGTTCTTCGTGTTATTTATGTAAGTTCCATGTTCAGGTCTGTCTACGTCGTTTTGTTGTTTTGTAGTTTCCAAGTGTTTTCGTGTTCGTCTTTAAATAAATCATTATGTCTTCATTCAACGCTGCATTTTGGTCCGACCCTTACTCCTCCTCCTCATCCGCGGAGGAGGCATTAGACAGCCGTTACAGAATCACCCACCATCAAAGGACCAAGCGGCGTGGGAGTACGCAACAGCGATCGCAGGAGTCATGGACATGGGAGGAAATATTGGACGGAAAAGGTCCATGGGCACAGCCAGGAGAATATCGCCGCCCCAAAGAAGAGCTGGAGGCAGCTAAAGCTGAGAGGCGGCGATATGAGGAGGCAGCACGGAAACGAGGCTGGAAGCCTGCGAGTCAAACCCAAAAATTTCTTGGGGGGGGGGGGCTCTGGGGGAGTGTAGTTGGGTCAGTCAGGAGACTTGAGCCAACTCCTCCTGCTTACCGCAAGGAGCCGGTGAGGGCGGAATTGGAGGTGAGTGATGCAGAGACAGTGAATGAGTTAATGGGGAAATTGGAGGAGAGAGTTATGAGGGATGTACTGGTTTGGTGCATGAGGCACGACATCCGTCCGACTGAACATGTTGGTGAGTTGATGTCACCGGGAACAGCTCCTTATACTCGTCCTGAGGTGCGTGCTAGCCGTCTGGTTAAGACAGTGCCTACACCACGCACCAAGCCTCCTGTGCGTCTTCAGAGTCCTGTGCGTCCTGTTACTGCTCCCCGCACTAGCCCTGAGATGCGTGTCCCCAGCCCAGTACCACCAGTGCCAGCACCACGCACCAGGCCTACAGTGCGCCTCAGCCGGCCAGAGTCTGCCGTCTGCCCAGCGGCGCCTGAACTGCCCGTCTGCCCAGCGGCGCCTGAACTGCCCGTCTGCCCAACGGCGCCTGAACTGCCCGTCTGCCCAACGGCGCCTGAACTGCCCGTCTGCCCAACGGCGCCTGAACTGCCCGTCTGCCCAACGGCGCCTGAACTGCCCGTCTGCCCAACGGCGCCTGAACTGCCCGTCTGCCCAACGGCACCTGAACTGCCCGTCTGCCAAGCGCCGCATGAACTGCCCGTCTGCTCAACGGCGCCTGAACTGCCCGTCTGCCAAACAGAGCTTGAACTGCCCGTCTGCCCAACGGCGCCTGAACTGCCCGTCTGCCCAACCGCGTCTGAAGTGTCCGTCTGCCAATCGACGCATGAACTGCCCCGTCTGTACTGAGCCTGCAAAGCCGCCCGTCTGTACTGAGACTGCAAAGCCGCCCGTCTGTACTGAGCCTTCAAAGCCGCCCGTCTGTCATGAGCCTTCAGAGCCATCTGCCAGACAGGAGCCGCTAGAGCCATCTGCCAGACAGGAGCCGCTAGAGCTGTCCGCCAGACAGGAGCCGCCAGAGCCTTCTGCTAGATAGGAGCAGCCAGAGCCTTCCCTCAGCCCGGAGCTGCCAGTAGTCCAGAGTTGCCTCTCTGTCCTGAGCTACCTCTCTGTCCTGAGCTACCTCTCTGTTCTGAGCTACCCCTTCAGTCATGAGCTACCCCTTCAGTCATGAGCTGCCCTTCAGTCATGAGCTGCCCTCCAGTCATGAGCTGCCCCTCAGCCCGGAGCTGCCCCTCAGCCCGGAGCTGCCCCTCAGCCCGGAGCTGCCCCTCAGCCCGGAGCTGCCAGTAGTCCAGAGTTGCCCCTCTGTCCTAAGCTACCTCTCTGTCCTAAGCTACCTCTCTGTCCTGAGCTACCTCTCTGTCCTGAGCTACCTCTCTGTCCTGAGCTACCTCTCTGTCCTGAGCTACCTCTCTGTCCTGAGCTACCTCTCTGTCCTGAGCTACCTCTCTGTCCTGAGCTACCTCTCTGTACTGAGCTACCTCTATGTCCTGAGTTATCTAGGGGGGGACCGGTGTTAAGGTTCCTAGACCAGGGTCGGGGGCGAGGATCGCCACTCGGAGGACGCTATGGAAGGGGACAGAGACAGTGGTGGAGTGGTGTCCTCGTCCTGCGCCGGAGCCGCCACCGTGGACAGATGCCCACACAGACCCTCCCCTTGCGATTCAGTTTTGCGGCCGGAGTCCGCATCTTGGGGGGGGGGGGGGGGGTACTGTCACGTTCCTGACCTTATTTGCCTTTGTTTTACTTTGTTTTGTTGGTCAGGACGTGAGCTGGGTGGGTAGTCTATGTTATGTGTTTCTATGTTTTGGTTCATTGGTAATTAGCCTTATATGGTTCTCAATCAGGGACAGGTGTTTGACGTTTCCTCTGATTGAGAACCATATAAACGTAGGCTGTTCACATTGTTTGTTTGTGGGTGATTGTCTTCCGTGTCTGTGTATGTCGCACCACACGGGACTGTTTCGTTGTCGTTCGTGTATGTAGTCTGCTCCTGTTCGTGCGTTCTTCGTGTTATTTATGTAAGTTCCATGTTCAGGTCTGTCTACGTCGTTTTGTAGTTTCCAAGTGTTTTTGTGTTCGTCTTTAAATAAATCATTATGTCTTCATTCAACGCTGCATTTTGGTCCGACCCTTACTCCTCCTCCTCATCCGAGAAGGAGGCATTAGACAGCCGTTACAGTTGGTCCCATGTTTTATGGGGTGAAATAAAATATATCAGAAAGTTTCCATACGCACAAAAAGCTTATTTCTCTCAAAATTTGTGGGCAAATTTGTTTACATCCCTGTTAGGGAGCATTTCTCCTTTGCCAAGATAATCCATCCACCTGACAGGTGTGGCATATCAAGAAGCTGATTAAACAGCATGATCATTACACAGGTGCACCGTGTGCTGGGGACAATAAAAGGCCACAAAAATGTGCAGTTTTGTCACACAACACAATGCCACAGATGTCTCAAGTTGAGGGAATGAGGAATTGGCTGCTGACTGCAGGAATGTCCAACAGAGCTGTTTCCAGAGAATTGAATGTACATTTCACTACCATAAGCCACCTCCAATGTCGTTTTAGAGAATTTGGCAGTCATAACATTTTGTCAGCAGGTGATTGTCAAGCAAATAACTGCCGGTCTCATGGTAATTAACCATTAATTAAGATAAACACATTTAGCGTCTCCTGGCTTTCACGCATAGCCTACAATCAACTAATGAAGACCTTCGGAACATCTACATTTGAAAAAGTCTAATAAATCCATGTAATATAGCCTACACCTTCACAAAAAATCCATGATTTGATCTGGTCTAAAGAAACATGATATGAAGAAAATGTAGTCTATTTCAGAAGAACAGGATAGCATACTCTGAGTTGTCCTTATGTTAGGCCCTGATGTTGCTGTGGGCTACACTAGTTGATTTAAGCAGACAAGATTTGCTTAGAATTCCGTGGCATTATTTTATATTATTTTATAGTTTGAAGAATACAATTGAACATAGCTGACAACATAGTTGTGATACAAATATTGGGCTATATGTTTCGATTTTTAATACATCTAAGGCTGCATGATGCGACTAGAATTAGGATTTGAAAAAAGTTATATGAAAGGCATGAGCTCTGCTTAGTTTTTTTGCACAGGCTGTAGACACCTCGTCAGTCTCTCATTTACAATTTGACAAGCACTTGATAATGCCTCGAATTTCCCGGCTGCATCCCCTTTGTGTGGCCGTAATGCCCTCTAAAAAATCCATGCCTTTTGCGGCCAGTGGTCGTTGAGCCCTTTGGCCGACTACAATAAGTATTATCCCCTTCCCCCAGCTGCCTGCTGAAGCACCTCTCACTAACGTGGCTCTCTGTCATGTGATCGGTCTTTGGCACAGGCGACAACTGAAGACAGACACATCGGAGACGCAACTGCACTCCTCGCAACTGCACATATTGAAGATATTGGAAAAACTGTCCATTTACTTTTCGTCAGCCAACAAGATGATTAAGACACTAGCCTATGTCAATCTACTATCCCCCATAGCACAAAAGTTGACCTATTCTGTGCGAGACATAAATATTACAAACATAGTCGTCTGGGACAGTTGTCTGGGACTTGAATCAAAAAGCCTGTTTTAAGCAATGAGCCTGACACTACAGATGAGAACGTTTCGCCTAAAATGTTGATAAACTATTACGCTATTTCTTCACATAAAGGCAGCAATGCACACACGACAGTAGGCTATACGCACAAATGTTTGATTAGCAGGAAAACACCATTCTCAAAAGTGACAACAAATGCGATTATGCATGTAATGGTTTTATTATAAAGGTGTATTTTTATTGTGAAACTTATCTTCCCCAAACGTGAAACTCATTCGCTGTGTATGTATGCCAGTTAGGCTCTACACCAGTTGTAAAGTGGATTAATGTGCGTCATTTTAAGAAGTTTTTTGGCTACTTTAGTTGTGATACAAATCTTATCAAAACATACTGTATAGGCCTATGGGCTTGGCTATATGAGGTGTGCGACTATGATTTGAAAAAGTCACCCAAAAAAAGCATGCGTAACAGCTGGGCATCATTCACAAGTGATAATATATCATTCACAAGTGATAATATATCATTCACAAGTGATAATATATCCATTCACAAGTGATAATATCCTTCACGAGTGATAATATATCATTCACAAGTGATAATATATCCATTCACACGTGATAATATCCTTCACGAGTGATAATATATCATTCACAAGTGATAATACATCATTCACAAGTGATAGGCTAATATTGTCACCTATCACATGATTCTTGATTTAAGCTTGTCTTTACATATACTTTACATTTACTAAATAATATATGTGTGAAATTTGTTTTGATTTAGAATGGACCATTACTATGCACCTGTCTCGAAACAGGTGATTCATTTTCATGCCAGACAGGTAGGCTATACTCCTGTTGTAAAGAGAAGCAATGTGCTTAATATTAGGAAAGTTGAGAAATAAATATAGTAGGTAGTAGTCTATAGCAAGCTGATGGGATCCTCCTCTTTTAAATAGAGGCCACCACTCTGTTTTCTCATGCAATTGCATAGCCTATAGAAATGTTGCACAACATGAGCTCATGGACTCTCATGAAGTGTTTGATTTAGATGTTCAATAACATTTGCATTTATGTCAGAGAGATTCAATAGACAATAGAGTGCTGAGTACCAGGCAGTTATCAAGTTTGGTAGGCTACTAATGACCATCAGCAGCATCAACTACCTTGACTAAACACTCACGTGGAATTTGACTGCTGTCATGACTCATGACAACCGGTGTGGCAGTAATACGGTCACCGTAACAGCCATATGTCCAGCCGGCCTCATAACAGCAGACCACGTGTAACCATGCCAGCCCAGAACCACCACATCCAGCTTCTTAACCTGCGGGATCGTGGGACCTGGCTACAGAGTGGGTGGGCTTAAGCCCTCCCAGATCCACCCATGGCTGCGACCCTGCCCAGTCATATGACATCCATAGATTAGGAACTAATTTATTTATTTCAATTGACTGATTTCCTTCTGTGAACGGTAACTCAGTAAAAACTTTGAAATTGTTGCATGTTGCGTTTATATTTTTTGTTCAGTATATATGATATGCTGTATCTCACAGATCACATAGTCTATTGGTCATTTGCATGAATACATTTCGTACAGCACCAGCGACTAGCTTTGGAGTTTGTTTTATGTGCCATTATGTTCTCTTTTCAATAACAAAGAGAATACAAGAAAATCTACAAATGGAGCCAATAATTCATATAATATAAGATATCAAAGATATTCCATTCTCTTCTATGCCACCTGTTGAGAAATTACACTGTTGGTTTGATTTCCAAATTTACTTGACCAGCAGTGACATATGATTCATAACAAGTGAGGAATAGAAGACCAGACAACATTTAAAGAGGAGGAAAATATTTTGTGCAAATGGGCATGATACCATTAGAGATTAAATTATACTTTCAAATTTAGTCATTACATTTCAAAACCTGTTTTTGCCTCCACACATCTAAACCTGCAATTAACATTCATGGATATTCCTATCCATAAAATTGATTTAAAGGTGAAACAAACATGAATAAGCCATCAGAATCATTCTCAGAAAGTTTGTTTCAGCAACTACTATCAATCAAAAAGGTCTTGAAATATCTCATGTTTGAAAAATCAAACATGGACAAGAAAGACTTCTCAATCCATACTTGCAGTACTATTATGGCCATAGTTGACCCTGGATTTATAGTCCTTACAAACTGTAATCCCTTTTGATTTAACGTTTTCCTCACATTCTTCTCTGTTGTCAGTAATGGATTGTTAATTGTTGTACTTTGACGAGGAGAAAACACCTACCTTTGTTGTCTCGGAGAGTGAAGTTGGAGTTGCCGGCCACAGATGGAGGCAGGGCAAAGTAAAAGCGATGACCACTGGGAGGCTCATCCTTGTCCACAGCGCTGATAGTTTGGATGACCTGTGCAACACATGACCACACATAACCACTCTGATTGTATGGTACTCGGAACACATGGAACACACAACCACTCTGATTGGTTGTCCCCCTAATGACAACCCCAAATTGTGAAGCTGATTGGTTGATTGATTGATTAATGAAAAGTATTAATTAGTTGGGGCTAATGGGTCATTAGTCCATAGCCGAAGTTTCTTTGTTTTATTCAGGAATATCCATAAGAATTAACAGTGCTGGTTGAACATGGTGAATTGCTATGCCTTCACATGTTTTGATTAATTTAAAAACTAGCATACATTTCTTTTAACAGAAGGCCGAGGCAATAGAGTGAGTAAATTGGTACAAATAAACTTGATTTTGATTTATGAAATGTTTATTGTATCATGTTGGCTATGGTTTTACATCACTTATCACTTGCGGTAAGTGCTTATTTGGCAAGAGGAGCCTAATGCAGCTTTTTAGGGATGAGAAAAAAGCTCCGGAATCGATTTTCTCAGCAAAACATAGTCTGTTTTCTTCTTATGTTACAATGTAGGGACAACTTAGCAATGCCAATGCCAGGCGTATCAAATGTCCAGCCCGTGAGGAGGACCAATCGGGTACGCAGGTATTTTGAGTAAAACAGCTGAATAATATAATATATATATATTGTTTGATGTTTGATATATATGTTACATTTTTGGAAGAAAATACATTTTGGCGGAAAACAAACTCATTACACTAAAATGACTAAAACCACATTTAAACTGTGTAGAAAACACAATTTATTGACTGTCTCTTTTTAAACCAAAGTGTATCATTTTGTCTTCACTGACATTTTCAGCCTATCCCTCACTGTCTGTAATTCCTACATGTTTCAAGCAGACCACCATAGTCCCTGTACCCAAGAATGCCAGGGTAATCTGTCTGAACGACTATCACATCTGTAGCCATGAAATGCTTTGAAAGGCTGGTCATGGATCACATCAACACCATCATCCCGGACACTTTGGACCCACTCCAATTCGCATACCGCCCCAACAGATCCACAGATGACGAAATCTCTATTGCAGTCAACATTGCCCTTTCCCACCTGGACAAAAGAAATACCTATGTGAGAGTGCTGCTCACTAATAATCACAGAAATTCAAGCTAGACAGTCAGGTAGCACCAAAAACTCTCAAAACTATGAATAGAGGACATTTTAGATTTTTTGATGTTGAAACCGAGGAAATAGAACACATTTTCAGTGTGGCCCTCCGAACTAATCTTTTGAAGGAACATTTTTGTCGGTCCTCTTTTTCATTGTGAATAAAAACAGCTTTAGCTAAAGAGGACGGAGGAAAAATGTGTTATTATCTGTTGTACCAGATACGGAATTATGTCAATAAAGAAAAACACATTGCCACATAAACCTATATCCACTAGCATAACTCCTCATAAACCAACATTTAACATGTAAAATGTCTGCTTATATCCATAGCCGTGCGAAGATTAGGGGTGGGGGTGCTGTTGGGGGTGGGGGTGCAGACAGCTATATCAGTCCGCTAATACAGGACTAGTAAAGGCCCAGTGCACTACTTTTGTGAATTATTATTATTTTTAAATAAATGTTTTTTATTTTATTTGTTAATTTAGATTTTTCAGGGGGTGTTGCAGCACCCTCAGCAGCCCTGCTTCCCGTGGCTGTGCTTATATCTAAGTACAATAAACTAACATTTAGCTTAACAAACTCGACACAGACTTGTGTCAACACCAGCATTATGTAACAGTCTATGTGTGGTGCTTCTCTAAGTGGACACATCCCCATGTCCAGTTGCAGTAGGAGATCCAACTGCTCTGTGAGAGCTAGGACACATCCCAAACGGCACCCTATTCCCAATATAGTCAGAGGCTTCATGCCCACTCAGATTTGTACTGTTTTTACATTTTCACACGTTACATTAATTACTCAACTTAATTTTTAAGCCAACATTTATCATCTTGTCTTCACTGACATTTTCAGCCCATTCTTGACCCAGTCTGTAATACCTACATATTTCAAGCAGACCACCAAAGTCCCTGTGCCTAAGAATGCAAAGGTAACCTGTCTGAATGACTATCACATCTGTAGCCATGAAATGCTTTGAAAGGCTGGTCATGGCTCTCATTAACACCATCATCCCAGATACCCTGGACTCACTCCAATTCACATACCGCCCCAAAAGAGCCACAGACGATGCAATCTCTATTGTACTCCACGCTACCCTTTCCCACCGGGACAAAAGGAATACCTATGTGAGAATGCTGTTCAACTTAGAGTTCAACAAACTTATCACTAAGCTAAGGACCCTGGGAATGAACACCTCCCTCTGCAACTTTATCCTGGATTTCCTGACTGGCCACCCCGGGTGGTAAGGGTAGGCAGCAACACATCTGCCACGCTGATCCTCAACACGGGAGCCCCTCAGGGGTGCGTGCTTAGTCCCCTCCTGTACTCCCTGTTCACCCACAACTGCCTGGCCATGTACGACTCCAAAATTATCATTAAGATTGCCAACGACACAACAATGGTAGGCCTGATCACCAACAATAATGAGGCAGCCTGTAGGAAGGAGGTCCGAGACCTGGCAGTGTGGTGCCAGGACAACAACCTCAATGTCAGCAAGACAAAGGAGCTGATCATGGACTACAAGAAACGGAGGGCCAAGCATGCACCTATTCACGTCGATTGGGTTGTAGTGAAGTGGGTCAAGAGCGTCAAGTTCCTCGGTATCCACAGCACTAAAGATCTGTCATGGTTCAAACACACCAACACAGTTGTAAAGAGGCCATGAAAATGGAAACTGAAAAGATTTGGCATGGGTCCTCAGATCTTCAAAAGGTTCTACAGCTGCACCATTGAGAGCATCTTGACTGGCTGCATCACTGCTTGTTATGGCAACTGCTTGGCATCCGACTGCAAGGCGCTACAGAGGGTAGTGAGGACGGCCCAGTACATCGCTAGGACCGAGGTCCCTGCCATCTATACCAGTAGTGTCAGAGGAAGGCCCTAAAAATTGTCAAAGACTCCAGCCACCCAAGTCATAGGCTGTTCTCTCTGCTACCACACGGCAAGCGGTACATATACACCAAGTCTGGAACCAACAGGACCCTGAACAGTTTCTATCCCCAAGCCTTAAGTCTGCTAAATACAGTAGTTAGGCAAATAGTTTTAATCAAATAGCTAGTCGGACTATCTGCATAGACCCTATTTTTACTTTTCTATTATTTCTCTATTATCTTTCTCTCTGCATTGCTGAGAAGAATCGAAGCATTTCACAGTTATTCCACACCTATTGTTTACAAAGCATGTGACAAATAAAATGTTATTTGCTCATTATTTATAAAAAGATCTGTCAGCGCTATTTTGCGGAGAGGGTACACTGACTGGACCAGGCAAGGAGTATCCCCCCCCCCTTATTCTCCCTAGTAAGTGGTTCCTTCAAAGGTGCACCACAGAGCAAAGGAATACGAGGCAAGACGCTAGATGCTCTAGTCTAGTGCATGCAGACAGTATCATCAGTGGAGGAGGAGAGTGTAGTGACAGACAGCATCTGATTTGATTTTAGCTGCCGGTAATAAGCAGGAATGGCAGGAAGTATGTTTTGTAAATTAATTTAATTACGCTACACTACCTTCTAATTAGTGGATTCGGCTATTTCAGCCACACCCGTTGCTGACAGGTGTATAAAATTGAGCACATAGCCATGCAATCTCCATTGACAAAAATTGGCAGTAGAATGGCCTTACTGAAGAGCTCAGTGACTTTCAACGTGGCACCGTCAGAGGATGCCACCTTTCTAACAAGTTAGCTCTGAAATTGTTTGTCGAGATCAGTGTGGAAGAACTTGACTGGCCTACATGGAAGCAAGGCCCCCGCAGCAATGTTCCAACACCAACCTCATAACTAGCTAATACTCTTAGAAAAAAAGGTGCCTAGTAGAACCATACAGGGTTCTTTGGTTTTCCCCATAGGGTACTCTTTTTGGTGCTGGCCAGAAAACTTTGCAAAGGGTTCCATCTAGAACCCTTTATGTAGGGTTCTTCAAAAAAAAAATGTATATGGTACTACCTAGAACCCTCTATATAAATGTTCTTCCTAGGACGATCTGTGAAGGGTTCTACCAATAACCCCTTTTTCTTTGGAGGGTTCTTCCTAGAACCCTCTATGAACAGCTCAATCAGCCTTATCATCCTTTAAAATTAAATGACAATGCTTTACGTATACCATAAGGCCTTCATTTCAGAGCTTAATTATTCCTTAACACAGTGGTGTTAGAAATCACCTGGTTTACAGGCTACATCAGGCCTGCAAGTCAAATGATGCTTGCTTGCAAAGTGATGTGTAATTCCTATTAGAAATCCAGCCAGAGTTACAATATTTTTTATCACCTACAACCTGCATTCAGAATGACTGCCATGGTAAGGAAGACTGAATACAGAGACTACCTCAATCATCTAAACTGGAAAAACCATCTTAGTAATGGGTGCAATAAATCCAAAATATTAACAGATATAATTTGTTTAGAAAACTGTATGCTATTTGTCCTTGTGTAGCATAAAATTAATCAACTAAGCAATGTACATGCAAAAACATAGTTTTAATTATTACAGTAAAACAAACCATTTTGAAAATCTCCCTAAAATAGAGCATGCTGGGAAATGTTATATATGGTTCTACGTAGAACCCATCTTGCATTCCAAATAATCCTTATTGCCTTCCAAAGAATCATCAAATACATTTCTTCCAAAAATGAAATTTCTTCCAAATTTCTTCCAAAAACAGTTCTTAGGATATTATAGGTTCTAGGTAGAACCCCTCACCTTACAAAGAACCCTTGTTTTCCAAAAAGGGTTCTTCTGATCAAAACAGTTCTTGGTAGAATCCTATCTCTCCGCAAAGAACCCTTTTGGAGCCCTTTTTTCAAAAAGTTTACCAAGCCATTTCAGTCTGTCAATCAAGTTAGCGTAGCTTGTCTCACTATCTTAGCTGGCATACCTGCAATTAATTACTGCAAGCAATTACTAAATGTACTGAATAAGACACATTCCTTTCAGTCTTTTACCCAGATTTTAGCAGAGATGCAGAGAAGCATATTTTGTTTGTTTAAAAAAAGAACCACACGTCAGGAGGATACAGACAGCTCAAGAGTTATGCTTAGATATGCAGAACAACACTTGGTTTAAATTAGGGATGCACAATATATCGGTGAACATATCAGAATCGGTCGATATTAGCTAAAAATGCCAACATCGGTATCGACCAATGTCTAGTTTAACGCCGATGTGCAAAACCAATGTCAAAGCTGACATGCATACTTATATAACCTAGGTACATGCCGTAATGACGCCATGTAAAATGTTGCACTACACGTGTAACAAAGCATTCATAACCTAGCCCACAATATCTGCTGTGTAGATCGAGCAGTCAGCAAGTCGAGCAGTCATTTGAAAGAGTAAGAAAATTTCAGCGAGACAACTCAAAAGGTGAAATCCATTAAAGCCAAGATAATGGAATTCATTGCCCTTGACAATCAACAGTTCTCTGTCGTGGGTGATGTTGGCTTTTGCCGACAGGTCGAGCACCGGTATACACTACCAAGTGCTCTATTTTTCAGATTTTTTCCTACGGAGTTCCACAGTAACATCGTCACTGCTATTAGCTTCAAGACATATATACTATGCAACGCCGTTTGGGTCTTGCATGTTAAAAAAGATACAGTACCACTGTCAAAGCCGTACAAAAAAGTCCGCAAACAAACAAACACCGGCCACGAATGATGTGTTTACCATACCGCATTGGAAATAAAGCATCATTTCTTCAACCACAACTTCTGGGGTTGCTAGCTTTAGCTTGGTACCTAGCTAGCACCAATACAACCAGCCTGAAAACAATGACCAGTAGAAACTGCAGTAATTTTCATTATTCTTAGCAATCCTTGTGAGTAAGTATTAGCTAGGTTGCCACTTGTTGTTTGCCTATTGAAATTGAACTTCAGTTCATGAAAATAAATTGCTAGCCAGCTACTTAACCCTGTTGCTCAAAGCTAATGTTATGAGCAGCCAACTAGCTTCATCTGGCTAGTGAGGCTCGACTGGGCTTGGTTATCAATCAAATCAATCAAATGTATTTATAAAGCCCTTCTTACATTAGCTGATGTCACAAAGTGCTGTACAGAAACCCAGCCTAAAACACCAAACAGCAAGCAATGCAGGTGTAGAAGCATGGTTATGTGTTGTGAAGCCAGCCACAATAAGGATTTGGCACAATAGTGGAATTTGCGGTTTGCATTCAAGATAAAAGTCTGTAATTGACATTGATGCAAATGAATACAAATAGTATAATGATACGGTACTTTTATTTTGAAGGCTAACAGCAAAATCCACTATTGTGGCTAATCCTTATTGTGGCTAGCTTCACATAGATGGGTCCGACCACCATTAATCAAATAAAAACTGTCTAAAATATTTGAGTTTTTTTTTAGATGATGACACCTAGCTATATAGTTAGCCAGCTAACTATAGCTACTGAAACAGATTATGTTGTTTTGGTATGTTTTTGGAGAAGAACATTGTTTGCATCCATGAGCTAGCTAGCTTTTTTTATGACCAGCACTGTAGGTGCGCGAGACAACTTTACCAGCATCATAGCATACGTATTGATGAATCGTTGTGACATGTAATACAAGTAATAGTGTAATCAATGTGTAATAACTACATAAAAAATGTATGAACGCGTTAAATTATTATGTGACGCGCAGTCATATATCTACTGGTCCTTACTGGTCCTGGTCCTTGTTGCTATGGAACACCCAAACGGTGTTCCATAGCAAAGATCTAAACGGCGTTCCATAGAAATCCTGGTTGAGAATGAAACGACTGAACAAATAAACAACGAAACAGCACAGCAAGTAAGTGAAAGAAAAAGGTTTTGATTATGTTTTACTGGTAATGGGGACATACGTAAATGCCAACAAAATAAATCTTTGGTCAGTGTGGTGTGTGTATGTGTGTAACCTTCAGTTAACTAGGCAAATCAGTTAAGAACAAATTCTTATTTACAATGACGGCCTACCCCGGCCAAACCTGGATGACGCTGGGCCAATTCTGCACCAATGTATGGAGCTCCCAATCACGGCCGGATGTGATACAGCCTGGATTCGAACCAGGGACTGTAGTGACGCCTCTTGCACTGAGATGCCGTGCCTTAGACCGCTGCATCCATGTGTGTGTGTTAACTATTTAACTGTACTGGAATGCTTAAAAGGCCGCTAAAATCGGTATCGGTTTTTTTTGGCAAGGAAAAGATCGGATATCGGTATCGGCCAAAAATGTCATATCGGTGCATCACTAGTTTAAATGTAATCTGGCACCTTAGGATAATATCATGTTGTTTTTATTAATTATGATGCCATGACATGTGCCTGTATTTATGATATGTGTTAGAATCCCATGTACTGTGTTTTATAGCTACTTTCCTGAAATTCTACACATTATGCCTATGTTGGGGAGAGATTTTTTGCAGTTTTAAAAGCAAATTTTCTGCAATTCTACACAATTTGCCATGACTTATGCCATGTAAATATGATATCTGAGTGAGAGTGACTAACAAGAAAATGTATAGCAATTAACCTGAAATCAACTCTAACTCTTCGGTTAAATTCATTTGCAAGTTACATGTCTATTGGACAAGATCTACTACTACATCATAGGTAAACTTGAGGAATTTAACAAAAGCTGGCAAGCTCATATAGAGTTCATGGCATTAAGAGCTAAGCAATTATCTTAAAAAAAAAAACGTATAAAAAAAAATTGTGGGGGGGATTTTATTAACATGACTGAAACTGTCTTTGTCCTAGTCTGTAATTGTCCATTTGTGTAATTCTCTCTTTTGTTCATTTTCTATTCGTTTTTGTACAGTTGGTCACTTTTGATTTGTTTGTTATTTTTGTGAATACACAAACGCTTACTTGTTTACACATAACACTGATACCCATTCCCTTTTTAAAAATGTTTTGTATGTGTAATTGTATTTTCAAAAATAATAAAAAATACTTTATTTGAAAAAAAAATGTGATTAACTAAATCAATGGGCCCCCCTCTGGAGGACAGGGCCCCTGAGCACTTGCCCTGCGTGTCTGGTCGGTAATTCAACCATGATTACTAAAAGTTTAGATAGCTGGCTAGACTAAGTAGATTCATTTACCAATCTAAAATGTTAATTGACTGCTAATTAAGTGACTGTCAGTGAGACAGTGGAGGTCATTTTGCAGGGCTCTGGCAGTGCACCTCCTTGCACTAAGGCGGAGGTACCGGTCCTACTGCTGGGTTGTTGCCTTCCTACGGCCTCCTCCACGTCTCCTGATGTACTGGCCTGTCTCCTGGTAGTGCCTGCATGCTCTGGACACTACGCTGACAGACACAGCAAACCTTTTTGCCACAGTTCGCATTGATGTGCCATCCTGGATGAACTGCACTACCTGAGCCACTTGTGTGGGTTGTAGACTCCGTCTCATGCTACCACTAGAGTGAGAGCACCGCCAGCATTCAAAAGTGACCAAAACATCAGCCACGAAGCATAGGAACTGAGAAGTGGTCTGTGGTCACCACCTGCAGAATCACTCCTGTTTTGGGGGGTGTCTTGCTAATTGCCTATAATTTCCACCTTTTGTCTATTCCATTTGCACAACAGCATGTGAAATTTATTGTCAATCAGTGTTGCTTCCTAAGTGGACAGTTTGATTTCACAGAAGTGTGATTGACTTGGAGTTACATTGTGTTGTTTAAGTGTTCCCTTTATTTTTTTGAGCAGTGTATATTGATTATGGCTCTAGATTGCAGGAAAAAGCTGTTTCCGGTGTTTAAAAACTGCAAAATCCGGGGGCTGTACTGGACCACCATCCCCTCCATTCACTTCAAAATAATAATGAGTGCATGACGTCACTGAATATAGTGCACTACTTCTGACCAGAGCCCTATGGGGCTCCAATAGGGTACCATTTGGAATGCAATCCAAGGGTACAGTGGTAGCAATACATGGTGATAACATCTACCGAAAAGACAGAAATGCCAACGGAAGCGGTGTTGTGGTCTATATTCAGAACCACATTCCTGTAAAGCTTAGAGACGATCTAATGTTAAATACTGTTGAAGTAATATGGCTACAGATTAATCTGCCTCACCATAAACCCATTATTGTGGGAAGCTACTATAGACCACCAAGTGCTAACAGTCAGTATCTGGATAATATGTGTGAAATGCTTGATAATGTATGTGATATCAACAGAGAAGTATATTTTCTGGGTGATTTAAATTTCGACTGGCTATCATCAAGCTGCCCACCCAGGAAAAAACTTCAAACTGTAACCAGTGCCTGCAACCTGGAGCAGGTTGTCTGTCAACCTACCAGGGTAGTTACAAATAGCACAGGAATTAAATCATCAACATGTATTGATCACATTTTTACTAACGCTGCAGATATTTACTCTAAAGCAGTATCCAAATCCATAGGATGTAGTGATCACAATATATTAGCCATATCTAGGAAAACCAAAGTTCCAAAGGCTGGGCCTAATAAAGTGTATATGGGGTCATACAAGAAGCTTTGTAGTGATTCATATGTTGATAACGTAAAGAATATTTGCTGGTCTGTGGTGTGTAATGAGGAGCAACCAGACACTGCACTTGACGCATTTATGAAACTACTTATTCCAGTTACTAATAACACGCACCCATTAAGAAAATGACTGTAAAAACTGTTAAATCCCCTTGGATTGATAAGGAATTTAAAAATTGTATGGTTGAGAGGGATGAGGCAAATGGTATGGCAATTAAGTCTGGCAACTCAACTGATTGGCAAACGTACTGCAAATTAAGAAATCATGTGACTAAACTAAATAAAAAATAAAAATAAACTACACTATGACACAAAGATAAATTATATAAAGAATGTTAGTAAAAAGCTTTGGGGCACCTTAAATGAAATTTTGGGAAAAAAGCCAACTCGGCTCCTTCATTTATTGAATCAGATGGCTCATTCATCACAAAGCCCACTGATAATGCAAACTACTTTAATGACTTTTTAATTGGCAAGATAAGCAAACTTAGAGATGACATGCCAGCAACAAACGCTGACACTACACATCCAAGTATATCGGAACAAATTATGAAAGACAAGAATTGTACTTTTGAATTCCGTAAAGTCAGTGTGGAAGAGGTGAAAAAAGATATTGTTGTCTATCAACAATGACAAGCCACCAGGGTCTGACAATCTAGATGGAAAATTACTGAGGATAATAGCAGACGATATTGCCACTCCTATTTGCCTCATCTTCAATTTAAACCTACTAGAGAGCGTGTGCCCTCGGGCCTGGAGGGAAGCTAAAGTCATTCCGCTACTTAAGAAGAGTAAATCCCCCTTTACTGGCTCAAATAGCCGACCAATCAGCCTGTTACCAACCCTTAGTAAACTTCAGGAAAAAATTGTGTTTGACCAGCTACAATGCTATTTTACAGTAAATAAATTGACAACAGAATTTCAGCATGCTTATAGGGAAGGACACTCAACAAGCACAGCACTTACACAAATTACTGATGATTGGCTGAGAGAAATTGATGATAAAATGATTGTGGGGGCTGTCTTGTTAGACTTCAGTGCAGCTTTGGACATTATTGATCATAGTCTGCTGCTGTAAAAACGTATGTGTTATGGCTTTACACCCCCTGCTATAATGTGGATAAAGAGTTACTTGTCTAACAGAACACAGAGGGTGTTCTTTAATGGAAGCCAATCAAATATAATCCAGTTTGAATCAGTAATTCCCCAGGGTAGCTGTTTAGGCCCCTTGCTTTTTTCAATTTTTACTAACGACATGCCACTGACTTTGAGTAAAGCCAGAGTTTCTATGTATGCGGATGACTCAACGCTATACATGTCTGTTACTACAGCGACTGGAATGACTGCAACACTCAACAAGGAGCTGCAGTTAGTTTCAGAGTGGGTGGCAAGGAATAAGTTAAACTTAATTATTTCTAAAACTTAAAGCATTGTGTTTGGAACAAAACACTCACTAAACCCTAAACCTCAACTAAATATTGTAATAAATAATTTTGGAAATTGAGAATGTTGAGATGACTAAACTGCTTGGAGCAACACTAGATTCTAAACTGTCATAGTCAAAACATATTGATGCAGTAGTAGCGGAGATGGGGAGAAGTCTGTCTATAATAAAGCGATGCTCTGCCTTCTTAACAACATTATCAACAAGGCAGGTCCTACAGGCCCTAGTTTTGTCGCATCTTGACTACTGTTCAGTCGGTGCCACAAAAAAGGACTTAGGAAAATTGCAATTGGCTCAGAACTGCGCAGCACGGCTGGCCCTTCGATGTATACAGAGAGATAATTTTACATGCAAGTCAATCTCTCCTGGCTGAAAGTGGAGGAGAGATTGACTTCCTCACTATTTTTATTTATGAGAGGTATTGACATGTTGAATGCACCAAACTATTTCTCTACGCTACTGGCACACATTCGGACAGCCATGCATACCCCACAAGACATGCCACAAGAGGTCTCTTCACAGTCCAAGTCCAGAACATACTATGGGAGGCACACAGTACTACATAGAGCCATAACTACATGGAACTCTATTCCACATCAAGTAACTGACGCAAGCAGTAATATTTGATTAAAAAAACAGATAGAAAAACACCTTATGGAACAGCAGGGATTGTGAAGCAACACAAACATTGGCACACACACACACAATATCATACATACACATGGATGTAGTACTGTAGATACTGTATGTGGTAGTGGTGGAGTAGGGGCCTGAGGGCACACAGTGTGTTGTGAAATCTGTGAATGTATTGTAATGTTTTAAAATTGTATAAACTGCCTTAATTTTGCTGGACCCCAGGAAGAGTGGGGATCCATAATAAGTACAAATACAAGGGCCATCATAGTGAGTGATATACAGTACACCGCCATTCCTACGTCTACAGTCCAGCATAGTGTTTTGTCTCCACTGCTTCCAATGAAGTCATCCACAATAAGAACCTCAACCTAACGACATCCCCTAAAACCATGGATTGCATCCAAGCAAAGAAGTTCATAGTATATACCCCTTTCCTGCAGTCAAATGACCAAATCACCCTCAACTGGCCTCATGGGTGAAATGTTATTCATATTTTTCAGAATTTTGTAATTAATAAACATACCTTATTTTTAAATGCCAAAATCCGGTGTTTCTATGTCAAACAGTTTTGTTATATTTCAGTCTTCTGTGGTGTATATAAAGTGTAATATTGGGATGCAATCTAAAAATTAAGTTATTTCTTTAAGCTCATAGTTTAAGACTACTAAAAACACTCTGTGTGACACTGATTTAGAAGGATAAAAACACTTAATGCTAAATTATCACCTACTACCCACCATATTGAGGAATACATTTAAAGTAACCTCAGACAAAAACACAAAGTAACACAAAGGCAGCCAAACGATCCATCATGGCTGAGACATGGATTATCAGTTGTCATCTTTGATTAAATGCTTGTAGTTACAAGCTGTCAGGTATTAGAAACTAGAGGAGGTGGAGAAAGACACCCTGCCAATTAGGACTGACAGACCCAGGGAGATTTTATCATCATATGTGATTTCATGAATATTGCATGTGCACTACTCCCTGGTGCTGAGATTAAAATTAGACAAAAAAAAGTGATCTATTGGCAGAAATCTCAAATTCACTCATTGGTTTAGATGTGTGTATCATGGTAGATACAGTGAGCTACAGCTACATACAATACATCTGCGCAACATGAAATACATAATTTCTTCACAAGGTGCAATATATATTTATTATTTCATATAACATGCATGTGCAGTGAAATACACATTTCAATACAAATATAGACATCCCTCTACATATGTGGCTTGCCTTATCCCCTAATAATGAAGGATATGGGACCTCTTTGAATATTGCAATAAACTCATCTAGAGAAAGGTATTAATTTAATTCATGACTTGCAGTGAGAGGGAAGGTATATGTATAATGCCTTTCATTAGCAAGGCGGTGATGCAAACCATTTCGTAAACTCTTCGGCGGCCAATCCTCTAATAGTTTGAGTAGGAGACGGAAGGGAAAAGACATGGATGTAGACATAAATTCACACAGAGAGACATTAACAGTTGAACGGTGCCTGTCAGAGGCAAGACTGAGGAGTCAAATAAATCACAGAAGTAGAGGGATTTTGAGTTTACACACGGCTGGGTCTCAGATCAAATAGACATAAAAGGGCGACCATGTCTTCATTTGTGCCTTTACGTCGGCACCGGCTAAACACAGAGGAAGGCAGGGAATGTTTGCTCATTCAGAGTAACGTGCACACACACACCTCCGTCCTTGCCGGTTCTACTGCTCCACAACCTGATTAGAGATAAATTACAGATAAATTGCCCCTCTATAAAGTTAGATGGCCTCCTAACTTGTCTGAGCTAAAACAAGATAAGGCAAAAGAAAACCTTACAAATGATCACTTTCAAAGTGTCTGGGTTTAGACAGGGCTGTAGAACGAGATCTCGATTTTATATCTTACCATTTGTTTTTTTGACTGCGACAACAACCGTGATTGCTGCCTCTCTTTATAACGGCCGTACAGCAACTTGACACCTAACTCCAGTCGTGATTTAATTATCATCACTTGTCTCTAGAGCGGGCATAAAGAACATTGTCAAAAGCTTCATCATATGTAGGTGAAATTACACGTTTGCAGCACTCAACACGTCAGCATGGACAGACAATCCGGCTCATTAATTTGATTGGCCCACGTTTATCATTTACATCAGTCAGGCTGTCCATGTTCAGATGATGAGGATCTTTTTCCACAACAAGATAACGGGTGGTATTGAAAGTTGAATCCAGAGTTCAAATATACGCGGACTGTTACCATGGCTACGGGAGATGGGGGGGGGGGGGGGTAGATGGCTGGATGTCACCATGGGGTGGTGTTGACACTGGGAGGGGGCAGCGCCTATGGTTTTCACACCCCTTGCTTCTCGCAGTTTCACTCCTGCCCCCACCGCGGCATCAACACCGAAAACAACACCCACATCAGTGACACGCGGCACATACAGCTTGCCCCAAATTAGTGATGGGGATTGAAGCTTCCTGTAGCATTGAGGTTTTTTTTGCCAATTGAGTTGAAAAGCGTAGCCTTTTTTGTCTTCTATCAAACCAATCAGGTGGTTTTTTGATTAAACAAATCTTCGGACGTCATTGATCATGTTCTTCTGATAAAGTGATACAAGCATCGGAACACTGCTTCGAAGTAAACTGCTTAGCGATTTCGACACAGGCATCGGAGCGCCAGTATCAAATGTAACATAATTTCCCCAAATCTACAAGACCTCATGCCCCCCACGCTTCCTAACCATCCACCCACCGCTAATACCCCCACTGAGGCACTAATTCAGACATACTCTGGAGTTTGACTGTAATCAATACTCACAATGGTCAACAAATACCATTGTTTCAATCTCCGTTAATTTATATAAGTCAGCCAGCTCAACTCTGGACTGTTGTGTGTCAAAATAGTCTCGTCCAGCCAAGAGACATAGACCAAGCAGATATGGATTGAACTCCAGTGTACCCACAGTACTTACTATAGAATTATGTAGTAAACTTTAGTATACCATAGAATATTATACTACACACTCTAGTATCCCTCGATCGTGTAGTGCTTACTATAACATGTTGTAATATACTGTAGAAAACTATAGTAAATAATACAGTATATTACAGTAAATACTGCGGTATTCACTGTAGTGTTTTTGCAGATTTTAGTCTGCAAAAACACTACGGTGAATACTATAGTATTTATACCATAGTATACTGTGGTATTTTTTTTATGTGGGTACACAAAAAAAATGCTGGGTTAAAAACAACCCAATTTGGGTAAATATTGGACAGAACACACATTATTTGGACCCAGCCAGTTGGGTCATAAACAACCCATTGTTTTCTTTAAATTGGGTTATTGATGCTGGATTATTGAGCTATGATCCACCAGATCAGATGAGAAGACTGGAGGCATGGCTTAGTAGGGGCGTGGCTTTTAGATAGTTATTTTTGGCAACCCATGAGAGTACGTGTCTTTCCAGTTGTTAAATTTCCACATGTTAAATTTGAGCACTGAAACTTTCATAGCTTTAATGAGGTTTACACAAGAGTATGAGTTCCTTAAGTGCATATGCATCTCCCAATTTTGGGATAGTTATCACTTGTGTAAACCTCAATAAACTAATGAAGTTTCAGTGCTCAACCTTAACACATGTTGACAATACAACAGACCAGATGAACCGGAATGACATTTACTCTCATGGGTAGCCAAAAAGAACAATCAAAAATCCACACCCCTACTAAGCCATGTCCTCCAGTCTTCTGATCTGACCCGGTGGATCATAGCTCAATGATCCAACTAAAAGTAAATTTGGTTGGACGCTCCGTATAGAGGGTGTGGCGCAATTGCAGAGCCTCTAGAGGCATGCAGCGGGCAAATTGAGCACTGCATCGCAGCACCGTGCGCCTTCCATTTTTTTTTACAAAGCCGGAGGGATCCGTGTAGCTCCAAATAGCTCCGCAATGACATGATTGGTTGACGGTAGGTGGGTCAGGAAGTCCAGTATAAACACAAACTCACTTCCTTGACAACTTCCTTCACAACAGCTCTACTCTGCAAAGCACTAGAAGTATAAATGCTCTGACTTCTGCGGAGACCGTATCACAGTAAATGCATTAATGCCGCTGCTGACTACAGATTGACCACGCAGAGCTTTTAAGTGACCCAACTGGTGGGCAACAAATAACCCAACGTGTGTTCTGTCCACAGGCTGAAGTTTGAACATTTAGTCCACTATGGTCTTTATAAGATCTTAATTTGTTACCTGCTAAAAATTTGTATTTTTGTACAGAACCAGTGAAAAGTTTGGACGCACCTACTCATTCAAGGCTTTTTCTTTATTTTACTATTTTCTACATTGTAGAATAATAGTGAGGACATCAAAACTATGAAAAAACACATGGAATCAAGTAGTAATCAAAAAAGTGTTTAACAAATTAATTGAAACAAAATAGCCACCCTTTGCCTTGATGACAGCTTTGCACACACTTGGCATTCTCTCAACCAGCTTCATGAAGTAGTCACCTGGAATGCATTTCAATTATCAGGTGTGCCTTGTTAAAAGTTCATTTGTGGAATTGATTTCCTTCTTAATGCGTTTCAGCCAATCAGTTGTGTTGTGACAGGGTCGGGGTGGTATACAGAAGATAGACATTTTTGGTAAAATACCAAGTCCATATTATGGCAAGAACATCTCAAATAAGCAAAGAGAAACAACAGTCCATCATTACTTTAAGACATGAAGGTGAGTCAATGCGAAACATTTCAAGAACTTTAAAATTTCTTCAAGTGCAGTCGCAAAAGCCATCAAGCGCTATGAGGACCAGCACAGGAAAGGAAGACCTAGAGTTATGTCTTCTACAGAGGAGACTGCGTGAATCAGGCCTTCATGGTCAAATTGCTGCAAAGAAACCACTACTAAAGGACACCAATATGAAGAAGAGACTTGCTTGGGCCAAGAAACACGAGCAATGGACATTAGACTGGTGGAAATCTGTCTTTTGGTCTGATGAGTCCAAATTTGAGATTTTTGGTTCCATCCGCCGTGTCTTTGTGAGATGCAGAGCAGGTGAATGGATGATCTCTGCATGTATAGTTTCCACCGTGAAGCATGGAGAAGGAGGTGTGATGGTGTGGAGGTGGTTGCTGGTGACAATGTCTTTGATTTATTTAGAATTCAAGGCACACTTAACCAGCATGGCTACCACAGCATTCTGCAGCGATACACCATCCCATCTGGTTTGCGCTTAGTGGGACTGTCATTTGTTTTTTAACAGACAATGACCCAACACACCTTCAGGTTGTGTAAGGGCTATTTGACCAAGAAGGAAAGGGATGGAGTGCTGCATCAGATGACCTGGCCTCCACAATCACCCGACCTCAATCCATTTGAGATGGTTTGGGATGAGTTGGACCACAAAGTGAAGGAAAAGCAGCTGTTCAGCATATGTGGGAACTCCTTCAAGACTGTTGGAATAGCATTCCAGGTGAAGCTGGTTGAGAGAAAGCCAAGAGTGTGCAAAGTTGTCATCAAGGCAAAGGGTGGTTACTTTGAAGAATATAAATTATATTTACATTTTTTAACACTTTTTTGGTTACTGTTTTTTCATAGTTTTGATGTCTTCACTATTATTTTACAATGTAGCAAATAGTAAAAATAAAGAACTGGTACTGTATATATTGCGGGGATCGTTTGAAAAAGAGACCTGGGTCTCAGTGAGAGGTTATAGGAAAGTGTTTAAAAAAGAGAGAGACTCTGTATGCCTGAAGCTACCTGTCTGTCTGAGAACACTGAATACCTGAGCTAAGATGCTGTTGAGGGTCACCATATACACTATTTTGAATCGTGGTACACCCTTTTTACAGATTCAACTGAACTGTCCCTCTTTTTCTCTCTCCTGACACATGTGCCATGCCATTGTTGTTTTTCCGACTCCCCCCTTCAATTAAATGTTTTGTTTCTGACTACCATCTTCAAGAAACACCTATAATGAATCTTAATTGGACCAAGAAGTACAATACGTGAAAAAACACGTATTATTTTATTAGTACAAATTCTTAGAAAATTATGACAAATATTTACAACAGATTAAAATAACGAAGAAATTATATCAACCTCACTTTGGTAGCTATGATTAACTTCTGTTAGTTTTCCTTCTTCAATCAATAGAGGAACCCAATGGAAAACTAAAACAAAGAAAACAAAGTAAGGGGCACTTGGTGGGACAAGGTCTATTGGGGGCTGTGTGTTGGGTGAGAGGGGAGGGGTGGGGTGGGGCACAGGGTGGCAGATTGGGGCAGCAGAATGCCAAGAAAGTCCACTCATTTACGTAATAGCTACACTGATGGAAATGATTGTAAGCGTGTGACCTCTGCTCTCTCCCTCTTCCCCCCCTCCTCTCCGTTGTAATATAAATTAATATTATGGCAGAAGACAGACGCACCGATGATCCGTAACAAGTAGCGTCTCTGGAGAGAGCCAGTGCCACGAGACGGCCCCTAATTAGGCCTGAATGATGGCAGGTTATTCTAACCACCGCGCTCCCAGCTAATCGGTGCAGAGCCACACAGAGCCACAGTGCCTGAGCCGAACGGCAAACATTATGTTTTAATCTTACAGGCCAATGGGGGAGAAGTTGTCCAGCGGGCGGCTGTAGGTTTTAACTAAGCTTGTTGGGAAGTGGGAAGGCGGCTGCCGATGTGCAGATAGAGTCTATAGGAGTTTGTTTGTGTGCTCTCTGCTGTTCCATTCCCGAGATTGGACGTATAGAGAGATACATGTTAATTAAAAAGATAGGGAGGCTCTGCTAACATGTCCACCCATCCTGATATGGAACAGACAGTTTGATTGCTCCTTGTTATTCAAATAGGGTTTTTATCCAGCTCAAATGTCAACTTTTCCCCCTTCTTTATATAATTTTTTATTATATAATGCCACAGGCAGTGCATTCTATAAAATTATGGGTTAAAAACAACCCAATTTTGGTAAATATTGGACAGAACACACATTGGGTTATTTTGACCTAGCCAGTTGGGTCACAAACAACCCATTGTTTTCTTTAAATTGGGTTGTTGATGCTGAGTTATTGAGCTAGGGTCCACCGGGTCAGATGGTAAGACTGGAGGCGTGGCTTAGTAGGGGCATACCCACATGAAAAAATACTACAGTTTACTACAGAATACAGTACTTAGAATAGAAGTATGTAGTAAACTTATACCATAGAATATTATACTACACACTGTAGTATCCCTCGATCCTGATCCTGTGCTTACTATAAAATGTTTTACTATATTGTAGAATACTATACTACAGTATTTTACATTTCAAGAACCATCCCCCAACACAGCCGTAGAAGGGGTGCTGTGTGTTATGTGTGTCACAGTTGTCAATCCGGGTAGTTGTTGCCTATGCTAGTTTCAAATGCTAGTTTTCAAGTAATCAAGTGTAGCCGTCAGTCTGCGATTTATATTTATTGAAATTGGAAGTGGATTACGCTGGTAAAGTCAACATGTTCTAAACTGCTCTGTTGACAGACTTTATTTCCGTGTCTCTATTTGTCCACATGGCTGCTGGCTGCGCTTTGCTACCACCTAAAATATCACGAAAAACGCCCATTATTTTGTTTCTGTAAGGACCCAAAAAACAGGCAGTGGGAGAACTTATTCATTTAAGTAAATACTTTTTTTATGGTAAAAACCTATGTATTATTAGCTAGCTAGCTACCTAGCTACAGTAGGCCACTTTGTAGGCTAACTGAGCTGCTAGCTAGCTAACTTACATACTGTTTAGCAAAGTGAATTAAATGTCATCAGCTAGCTAACTTTCTATTAGCCAGCTATCTTAATCTAATCATTGTAAATTAAAACTCAGTCTCCAAATACATTTGTAGATAACAGCCATTGAAGAGGTTGAAAATTCAGTTCCAGCTGTCAGTAAAGGGACAGTGTAGGCTACTGGATACTGGGTAGGGCAGGTCATTTCATGGGAGGACATTATGAAAAGACAGAGAGATAATAGCAACATATTTTTCAGCGCTGTCAAATTTAAGTATAACGAAGCCTGCTTGTTTGTGATATTTTCTGTCCTCAGATATGTTAAGCTGTGAAAGCCTGTTTGCATGTCCCAAGAGACTAAGGGTATATCCTATATGCCATGGGTTATACAGTATGTTATGACCTACATATGTTATCAAAAGTATACAGAAATACAGTTAAAGACCACACACAATGTATAAACCTATTACAATTGGAGCAGGCCAACCCTACTGGAGGCTTGCTGGGTGTGCAGGGATCTGTTTGAGCCCAGAAATAACACTCCTGATTCAACTTAGCAAATCTAATGAGTTGATAATCAAGTGTGCTATTGCTGAGCTTGAATAAAATAAGTCTGCTCACCCAGTAGATCAGGGATCAGTGGAGCAATGTTCGCCACCGCTGGTATGTCGTTTTTTTCTTCTCACCTGAAATCATGCTTTAGTAATATTAGCCTACTTGTTACTACTCAATTATCTAATGTTGTTCAGACTAAGATGTCTAATCTTTCCATATTAGTTATTTGTACATTTTGAAGTGATGAAGTGTTGATTCTTTGAAGTGAAGTTTTTAAACTTGTTAAACTATTATTTAAAATGAACTAGTGTCAATGTAGATTAATCATCCATCACAATCCTGCAATAAAGAGCGGAGGGGGTTCTGTCTGTAATGTGTCTGCGTTTCTGTGTTGTATTCTCAAATTAACATTTAGTTTTTGTCTAGTTGTAAGATCATTCTGTTTTATTTGATTGTCACTCTCTCTCAGTATATCAGCTACAGTATGTGCATCCATTTTGCAGCATATCATATGACATGCATCACAAATGCAGCCATAGGCCTACAGTATGATGGGACTACTGGCTTTATGGGCATCTGTCATCTGAAGCCGGAATAGCTAAACACACACAGTGTTTACATGTTGAGCTATATGTTCTCAATTTAAAATGATACCAGTAGACAATGTATGAGGGAATCCATATGCAAGATTTTGTACCCCTTTTAAGTGCTGACATAAATTTGTTTAGTGTAAATTCAAATCCTTGTAATTTCAGTACAGTATGAAAATAAGGAGATGACTATTAGGTTACAGAAGATGAGCATTACAGGTAACATTGTATGAGGTTCATTTTATTTTATTTCATTCATTTTAGCAATGTTGCTTGCAACATGATTACATTTGTTCCCATAGACAGTGCATGGTTGCTGTACTGACCTTGGATAAACTAAAACAGCTAACCTTTTAGGTCATTAATATGCAGTTTTTCTTAACATTTTGTTGGCTTTATAATCTTTAGAGAAATGTAACTAGCGTGTAGCTAGCTAGTTAGTTATACCTACAGTAGGTAGCTGACAAGGTTAGCTGAATTTTCTAAAAACAAACCTCATTGTGGCTAGCTACTTATTTTCCATCACGCTAGCCTTTACAGCCAATTATCACATTAGAAACATCAGAATTAAAAATATTGATTTTGCCAGCATTGTAGACCATTTCTACCCTCTTGCTGGAACTTTAGCTCACCTCGAAAATAACAGAGAAATGCTGGGAAAACCAGCATGCTGCAAACATTCTAAAATGATTTGTCACCCACCTTTGGTGCTCCCCCCAAGCAAGATTTGTGGTGTTGCTAGGCGTCACTGATTTACACCAGGTTTCCGACCCCTCTTTAGCTAATTTCTGCTATGGAACTTCCCCAGGTTTCCCGTTTCAGAGAAGCCTGGTTTGTGACAAGGCTAGGTGAAACCCAATGTGTGTGTCCTGTCCACTATTTAACCAGCGCTGGGTTCTTATTAACCTCATAATTCTTCAGTGTAGAAATGCAAAAATCAAATCAAATTTGATTTGTCACATGCACCGAATACAACAGGTGTAGTAGACCTTAGTGAACAGTCTATGACTAGGGTGGCTGCAGTCCTTGGCAATCGTTAGTGCCTTCCTCTGACACCGACTGGTATAGAGGTCCTGGATGGCAGGAAGATTGGCCCCAATGATGTACTGGGCTGTACGCACTACCCTCTGTAGTGCCTTGCGGTCGTAGGCCGAGGTGATGCTCTCGATGATGCAGCTGTATAACCTTTTGAGGATCTGAGGATCCATGTCAATTCTTTTCAGTCTCCTGAGGGGGAATAGTCATTGTCATGCCCTCTTCACGACTGTCTTCGTTTGTTTGAACCATGATAGTTTGCTGGTGATGTGGACACTCAACCTGCTCCACACATCCCAATCGATGAGAATGGGCGTGTGCTCAGTCCACAATCATATTCTGTAGTCCACAATCATCTCCTTTATCTTGATCACGTTGAGGGAGAGATTGTTATCTTGCCACCACACTGCCAGGTCTCTGACCTCCTCCCTATAGGCTGTCTCATTGTTGTCAGTGATCAGGCTGTTGTGTCATCGGCAAACTTAGTGATGGTGTTGGAGTCGTGCTTGGCCATGCAGAGTACAGGAGGGGACTGAGCATACACCCCTGAGGGGCTCCTGTGCTGAGGATCAGCGTGGCAGATGTGTTGTTACCTACCCTTACCTCCTGGGGGCGACCAGTCAGGAAGTCCAAGATCCAGTTGCAGTCGGAGGTGTTTAGTCCCATGGTCCTTCCCTTAGTGATGAGCTATGAGGGCACTATGGTGTTGAACGCCAAGCTGTAGTCAATTAATAGCATTCTCAAATAGATGTTGCTTTTGTCCAGGTGGGAAAGGATAGTGTGGAGTGCAATAGAGATTGCATAATCTGTGGATCTGTTGGGGCGGTATGCAAATTGGAGTGGGTCTAGGATTTCTGGAGTAATGGTGTTGATGTGAGCCATGACCAGCCTTTCAAAGCACTTCATGGCTACAGAAGGGTCGGTAATAATTTAGGCAGGTTTCCTTGGTGTTCTTGGGGACAGGAACTATGGTGGTCTGCTTGAAACATGTTGGTATTATGGACTCGGTCAGGGAGAGGTTGAAAATGTCAGTGAAGACACTTGTCAGTTGGTCAGCGCATGCTCAGAGTACACGTCCTGGTAATCTGTCTGGCCCTGCGGCCTTGTGAATGTTGGAGCCGGTGTAGTACAATTCAATCTTAGTCCTGTATTGACGCTTTGCCTGTTTGATGGTTCGTCAGAGGGCATAGCGGGATTTCTTATAAGCGTCCAGGTTAGTGTCCCGCTCCTTGAAAGTGGAAGCTCTACCCTTTAGCTCAGTGCGGATGTTGCCTGTAATCCATGGCTTCTGGTTGGGGTTTGTACGTATGGTCACTGTGGGGACAACGTCATCGATGCACTTATTGATGAAACCATTGACTGATGTGGTGTCCCCCCCAAATACCATCAGAAGAATCCTGAAACATATTCCAGTCTGTGCTAGCAAAATGGTCCTGTAGCTTAGCATCTGTGTCCGCTGACCACTTGCACATATAACATGCTGGTAGAAATTAGGTAAATGGATTTAAGTTTCCCTGCATTAAAGTCCCCGGCCACTAGCGCCGCCTCTGGATGAGCATTTTCCTGTTTGCTTATGACCCGATACAGCTCGTTGAGTGCCGTCTAAGTGCCAGCATCGGATTGTGGTGATAAATAGACAGCTACAAAAATTATAGATGAAAACTTTATTGGTAAATAGTGTGGTCTACAGCTTATCATGAGATACTCTACCTCAGGCGACCAAAATATAGAGACTTCCTTAATATTAGATTTTGTGCATCAGCTATTATTTATAAATAGACTCAGACCGCCACCCCTTGTATGACCGGAGGCGGCTGTACTATCTTGAAGATGGGCAGAAAACCCCGCCTGCTATATGTTATCCATGTCATCGTTTAGCCACAACTCAGTGAAACATAAGATATTGCAGTTTTAATGTCCTGTTGGTAGGATATCCATGATTGGATCTCATCCATTTTGTTATCCAATGATTGCACGTTGGCTAATAGGACTGATGGTAGAGGGGGTTTACTCACTCGCCTATGAGTGAGTAAAGAGGCAGCCTGACCTCCGCCCCCTTTTTCTTCGTCTTTTCTTCATGCATATTACGGGGATTTGGTCCCGTTTCCAAGAAAGCAGTATATCCATCACGTCAGACTCATTAAAGAAAAAATCTTTGTCCAGTTCGAGGTGAATTATCGCTGTTCTGATGTCCAGAAGTTATTTTCAGTCATAAGTGATGGTAGCAGCAACATTATGTACAAAAACGTTTTTTAAAAACAAGTTACAAGCAACGTGAAAAAATTTACAAAATGGCACAGTTGGTTAGGAGCACGTAAAACGGCAGCCATCCCCTCCAGCACCATTCTCTTTTTTAAAAAAAGAAAAAGAAAGTGGTGCTTTTGAACGAGTTCTGTCTAAAGAAAACATGTGTGGTACATATGGTTCAACAGGTCAACCATGACACATTGGCCTGGCACTTTTACAGGTATGAGGGAAGACATAATAATTAGACCATTGCGTTGACCAGACCTGTGTTCAAATAGTGTTTACTTTTAAATATTTTAAGTGTTTGATTGATCCTTCCTGGAGAGCCAGAGAGACTGGTGGTTTGAAGATTTGGGAGTATTCCATTAGTCCGATTTTATCAGGCAAGCTCAATCAAGGATTTGAAAGAAAACGGTTCAATCACTGCTCCTCTAGGATCAGTTTAGCCTTTTAGATCGTAATGAATAAGATTACACAGACAGGGGAGACATGATCCTAGATCAGCACTCCTACTCTGAGTCAGACCCTGGGCTGCCTCTGACACACAACTGTAGTGTATGAGAACAAGGTAAGGAAGGTGATGGCACGTAAAGGCAAAGCAATTTCCTCATGTATCATGGTGTGACAAGGACAAATGCATGTGATGTATAGGCTAGCTTAAAGTGCAGCAGAGAGCTTTTTATTGAAAGAGAAAAAGCAAAGTATCCTAAAAATAATGCTTTTCAAAGGGCATGGACAGGAGATGGCATGCTCTACATTATAGTCCAACATCTCAACACAATAATGTAATATTTTCAAACACCTCAATCAAGAAAATTATAATTTCACTCCAAGGTAATGACTCATTTGTGGAGTGAGACCATTAAATATGTGAGAACAAGAAATGTCAACACATTGAAACTCTTAATCGACCGAACAATCTACTTGAACAGGGATGGGAGAGACGGGCAACAGAAGTCTGTGGATCTGGTTAAGTTATTCATTCAGTTTTGCGTCAAAGGGACTACCAAACTACCAATAGCCTTTTAACGATCCTACAGACTTGAAGGCAAATTTTCCCCAAACCAAAGAGTTTAACTGGCTCCCATGGCAGAAGAGATTTATATCATACTGTGGTTACAAGACGAATGTGTAGGCTACATAAAACTGCTTTCATTTTCCAAATCAAATCATTTTGTTATTCTTATACACCCCACTGTGATCAAGGGGAATGTAAATAACATATTTAAACTGGCCTAATAGCCATTCCCAAATCAATGCATCATTTTGATCAATCGTACTTATTCAGTTCTACATGCTTGCCTTTTCCACCCTTTGATTGTATTTTCCAAATGCCAGGAGTAGACGAATTGCCATCGCAGCAGTCATTTGGCGACAATGAGGGCAAATGCTAAACACAGAGAGAATGTATTGCACGGCTAAAGCGCCTGACACGCCTTTCTGAAACTAAATTCCAGCCTTCCCCTGTTTCATTTGCATAATGTTGTGATGCATTTTCCGCTCCAGTGCCCGCCACACTGATCCTCTAATTATACACACGCACACGCACGCACACACACACACTCCGAATGAGGAATCAGACCCGGGCAGACACCCACTCCACCCCAGCATGAAATATCATGTTACTGTATGATATCATTGTAGAGCCACGGGAAATTCAAACACTGTCATTAATTCAGCTGGCAGCAGCAGCATAAATGACTGTAACATTGCTAATTAAGGATACAAACACCAACAATACCTGCAATTTGATCTAAAAGTGTCTCCCTGAAATTACCTCAAGCTTTGAAAGGGGATGATCCATACAGTCTGGGGCCGATTCAAGTTTTATTGGGAACATTGGTTTCCAAAGGCCGCATGTTGCCAACCAATGGGAATCAAACAGTGTGTGAGGAACACACAAAATTATTAAATATCTGACATTTTAAAAGTATATAAGCAATGTATAGTAAATATGAACTGAATCAAAAAGGTTGGTGGATGCAGTACTGTACCAATCATTTCCTTCCCCATCAGAAAATGTACATTATCTTCAGTTTCTCACCTGTCCAGGAGCGGCATTCTCACACAAGAGGGTCTCATACTCGATGGCAAATACCGGAGGGTTGTCATTGATGTCCAGCACTGTAATGACAGCAAAACCTTTTCCAACCTGGGTTGGATCATCTGAAAGACAGAGAGAAAAAGAGTTCATATCATAGCTGATTCCAGCTAACTTTCAATACTTTACCCTGTCTTAACTTTGTCACCCTCCTCCACTTTCCCTACCATCGAGCTTTCGCATGTCTTTTTAATGAATCACAAAGGTCGAGCAAAATGAACAAATTGTGTCCAAAAGTGCCCGTTCTAATAAAATATGCAAGGCTTTCCCTATGAACTGGCATCCTTAGTTGCTCTGATGGGGATCAGCCAACATGATCAAGCAGCTGATTATGATTGGACTGGAGCTAAAGATTATGATTGGACTGGTAAAGGCTAGGGATGCAAAATTAATGGCATCCTATACCCTATATAGTGCACTATATAGAACTCAGCTCTGCTGAAAGCCCTGCACTATATAGCGAATAGGATGCCATTTCAGATGCAGGTGACTGTGCAGTTGTCGTACAGAGCATCCGGCACCACAGGCTCCACCACTGGCTCCCCTCTCTGACACCAATGTGGCACTGAATATAAACGGCTGGCTCCTGAGAGCCTGGATGGACGATGATTTAGCCTGGCGTCGGCAGCCACGCTGACAGGAGAGATGGCGCGCTGGCTGACATTCGAGAGCGGCTGATTTGACAGTAGTAAAAAGGACGTGTGGTACCCCGGGGCACAGATTTGTTGTCATTGGCATGTTCGGAGTAGAGTCAGAGTGCGGATGAAATGTGAGCGCTGACCGACCACGTCTCAACTGAACAAGATCCTTTAGCTAGAAGAAGTGCTCCTCTGCCAACTTTTGTCACAAAAAGTCCATTTACTATAAATAGTGTAAAAAGGCGTCCTGGGCTCTGAGAGAGACTGTTTGGACGCCTGATTCTACAGCTGCCACTATCCGCTGTGAAGAGAATAAAAGTCTGACTGTGTCAGAGGCCAACGACTCCTCAGTTATGACATTTAGTACAGTTATTATTAAAGATGTTTACTCCCTATGTGTTACTATATTGAGACAAGAGGAAGAAGTATTATTTGAGCATTCATCTTAGGCCTATATTTATGGTTGAATAACAAGGCATTTACTTGAGGGATGGTGATTACTATGTTTGGTTTCGTGACTATTTGTGCATCGAGGAGAAGACTGATTCGCATAACGCCCCAGCAGACCCACTGATGGCGCAATCTCTATTGCACTCCATACTGCCCTTTCCCCCCTGGAAAAAAGGATCACCTATGTGAGATTGCTGTTCAATGACTACAGCTCAGCGTTCAACACAGGTGGTGAGGGTAAGTAACAACACATCTGCCAAATTGACCATCAACACAAATCCCCTCAGGGGTGCGTGCTTACTCCCCTCCTGTACTCTCTGTTCACCCACCACTGCATGGTCGCGAGCGACTTCAACACCATCATTGGTGTTTGCCAACGACATGACGGTAGTAGGCCTGATCACCGATGACGATGAGACAACCTATAGGGAGGAGGTCAGAGACCTGTCAGTGGGGTGCCAGAACAACCTCTCCCTCAATGTCAGCAAGACAAAAGAACAAAACGTGGACTACAGGAAACGGAGGGTACACCCCCATTCACATCGACAGAGCTGTAGTTGAGCGGGTCGAGAGCTTCAAGTTCTTCTGTGTCCACATCAATAAGGATCTATCATGGTCCACACACACCAACGCAGTTGTGAAGAAGGCAAGACAACGCCTCTTCCCCCTTAAGAGGCTGAAAAGATTTGGCAGGGGCCCCCGGATCCTCATGTTTTTGGTTACTACATGATTCCATATGTGTTATTTCATAGTTGTGATGTCTTCGGTATTAATGTACAATGTAGAAAATAGTAAAAATAAAGGAAAACCCTTGAATGAGTATGTGTGTCCAAACTTTTGACATGTGCTATATATGTACAGTTGAAGTCAGAAGTTTACATACACTTAGGTTGAAGTCATTAAAACTCGTTTTTCAACCACTCGACACATTTCTTGTGAACAAACCATAGTTTTGGCATGTCGGTTAGGCCATCTACTTTGTGCATGACACAAGTAAATTTTCCAAAAATTGTTTACAGACAGATTATTTTACTGTATCACAATTCCAGTGGGTTGGAAGTTTACATAAACTAAGTTGACTGTGCCTTTATACAGCTTAGAAAATTCCAGAAAATGATGGCATGGCTTTAGAAGCTTCTGATAGGCTAATTGACATTATTTTTGTAAATTGGAGGTGTACCTGTAGATATTTTTCAAGGTCTACCTTACAACTCAGTGCCTCTTTGCTTGACATCGTGGGAAAATCAAAAGAAATCAGCCAAGACCTCAGAAAGAAATTGTAGATCTACACAAGTCTGGTTGATCCTTCGGAGCAATTTCCAAATGCCTGAAGGTACCACGTTCATCTGTACAAACAATAGTACGCAAGTATAAACACCATGGGACCACGTAGCCGTCATACCACTCAGGAAGGAGACGCCTTCTGTCTCCTAGAGATTAATGTATTTTGGTGCGAAAACCTCAAATCAATCCCAGAACAACAGCAAAGGTTATTGTGAAGATGCTGGAGGAAACAGATACAAAAGTATCTACAGTGGGGAGAAGAAGTATTTGACACACTGCCAATTTTGCAGGTTTTCCTACTTACAAAGCATGTAGAGGTCTGTAATTTTTATCATCGGTACACTTTAACTGTGAGAGATGGAATCTAAATCCAGAAAATCACATTGTATGATTTTTAAGTATTTAATTTGCATTTTATTGCTTCAGCACAACAAAGTCAAGGTATTGGAGTGGCCATCACAAAGCCCTGACCTCAATCCTATAGAACATTTGTGGGCAGAACTGAAAAGGCGTGTGCGAGCAAGGAGGCCTACAAACCTGACTCAGTTACACCAGCTCTGTCAGGAGGAATGGTCCAAAATTCACCCAACTTATTGTGGGAAGCTTGTGGAAGGCTACCCGAAACGTTTGAGCCAAGTTAAACAATTTAAAGGCAATGCTACCAAATACTAATTGAGTGTATGTAAACTTCTGACCCACTGGGAATGGAAGCTGATATATATTATTCTCTCTACTATTATTCTGACATTTCACATTCTTAAAATAAAGTGGTGATCCTAACTGACCTAAAACAGGGAATCTTTACTAGGATTATATATCAGGAATTGTGAAAAACTGAGTTTAAATGTATTTGGCTGAGGTGTATGTAAACTTCCGACTTCAACTGTATATGATGGTGTTTATAGACATTATGGACAGTATATGAATATACAACGTGTGAACAGCAGTAGTTATAAAGTATAGGATGAGCCTTGACTAGAATTCAGTAAATACATATGAAGTGTGTAAAGCAGTATGTAAACATTATTAAAGTGACCAGTGTTCAATGACTATGTCCTATGAACAGCAGTCTCTAAGGTGCTGGGTTGAGTACAGGGTGTTAGCCGGCTAGTAACAATGACTAAAGTTCAGGGCAGGGTACTGTGCAGAGGCCAGCTAGTGGTGACTATTTAATAGTCTGATGACTTGGAGCTGTTTTTCGGTCCCAGATATGATGCACCTGAACTGTCTCCGCCTTCTAGATCGTAGCGGGGTGAACAGGCCGTGGTTCAGGTTGCTGAAGTCCTTGATGATCTTCTTGGCCTTCCTGCGACACTGGGTGCTGTAGATGTCCTGCAGGGCAGGCACTGTGCCCCCGGTGATGCGTTGGACTGACCACACTATCCTCTGGAGAGCCCTGCGGTTTCGGACAGTGCAGTTCCCGAACCAGGCGGTGATACAGCCCGGTAGGATGCTCTCAATGGTGCAACGGTAGAAGTTTGTGAGGGTCTTTTATTTTTATTTATTTTACCTTTATTTAACTAGGCAAGCCAGTTAAGAACACATTCTTATTTACAATGATGGCCTACCCCGGGAAAACACTAACTTGGATGACGCTGGGTCGTCCTATGGGGCTCCCAATCATGGCCAGTTGTGAAACAGCCTGGAATCTAACCAGGGTCTGTAGTGACGTCTCTAGCATGGAGATGCAGTGCCTTAGACCGCTGTGCCACTTGGGAGGTCTTAAAGGTCTTAGTGATCAAGTTGAATTTCTTCAGCCTTCTGAGGTTGAATAGTCTGTGTGGACCATTTCAGGTTGTCAGTGATGTGCACGTCGAGGAACTTGAAGCTTTTCACCTTCTCCACTGCGGTCCCGTCGATGTGCATGGGTGCATACTTCCTTCTGCTGTCTCCTGAATTCCACGATCAGCACCTTCGTTTTGTGGACTCCTCCATGTAGGCTGTCTCATTGTTGATGGTACTGTTGTGTTGTTTGTTAACTTGAATATTGAGTTGGAGACGTGCGTTGCCACGCAGTCATCTGTGGTCAGGGAGTACAGGAGGGGGCTTCACCATCTGGGGCCAGCCCGTCAGGAAGTACAGGACTAAGTTGCACAGGATTTCTGTACAGCACTTCGAGATATTAGCTGATGTACGAAGGGCTATATAAAATAAACTTGATTGATTGATGGGGTTCAGACCGAGGGCCCCGATCTTAGTAATGAGCTTGGAGGGCAGTATGGTGTTGAAGGCTGAGCTATAGTCGATGAACAGCATTCATACATAGGTATTCTTCTTGTCCAGATGGGATAGGGCAGTGTGCGGTGCGATGGCGATTGTGTCATCCATGGATCTGATGGGGCGGTATTTCAATTGTAGTGGATCTAGGGTGTCAGGTAAGATGGAGGTGATATGATCCTTTACTAGCCTCTCAAACTACTTCCTGATGACAGAACTGAGTGATAAGGTGCGATAGTTTAGTTTAGTCCAGTTACTTACGCTTTCTTGGGTACAGAAACAATTATTAACATCTTGAAGCAAGTGGGGACAACAGACTGGGATAGGGAGAAATTGATATGTCGATAAACACTCCAGGCAGCTGGTCTGCACATGCTCTGAGGACACGGCTAAGGATGACGTCTTGGCCGGCAGCCTTGCGAGGGTTAACACGCTTAAATATCTTACTCACCTTGGCCACGGAGAACGAGAGCTCACAGTCCTCATGAGAGGCGGCACTGTGTTTTCCTCGAAGGGGGCGGAGAAGGTGTTTAGCTTGTCTTTTCCACCTTCTTTGTATGCAACTTCAATGTAGATTTGGCCTTGTGTTTTAGACTATTTAGTTGCTGAAAGGTGAACTGTCTGGTGGAAAGCAGACTGAACCAGGTTATCTTCTAGGATTTTGGCTGTGCTTAACTTCATTCCGTAAATTCCCCAGTCCTTAACGAGTAGAAGCATACCCGTAACATGATGCAACCACCCCTATGTTTGAGTGGTACTTTGCAATGTGTTGTATTGGATTTGCCCCCGAACATAACACTTTGTATTTAGGACAAAAAGATAATTGCTTTGCCAAGTTATTTTGTGAGAAGACAGATTTTTGGGATGTCTCGTGGTCTGACAAACACCGCTCTAGCTCCGTCACTTTTCACCGCAGACGCGAAAGTGCGACAACGGTGGATGCGGAGGATCTCTCGCTTAAACTGACATATTTTTTATGGGGATGTTTTTATTGTGCTAATTAGATTTCCGCGGGTGTGCGGACTTCGGCTCTAGTTTATTTGTATACATTCTAAGAACATTTTACTTGTCCAAAATCGCGTGACATTAAAACACATTCCGTTCCTTGTATTAATGGCAGTGATTGCCTATCAATATAATAAGCACTTATTTGTGAAAGCAGACATTGAACTTGAACCCTGCTTCAACAATCATCAGCTGATTTTTCAAATGATTTTCCAAATGACAGTAAAGTGAACAGCTGTTGTGATAACAGGAGAGGTTTATCAAGAATGTTTTGATGTCTCATACATTAGAAAAAGGATAGTCCAAACTATACATTTTTATTTTTAAAACAGGTTCAAAAGCTAAAGAGCTTTATTTCATTGTAACTTATTTTATTCAATGGCTTCACCTGAGTGTCCTCGCCAGCTAGGGTAGGGCAGCACTTTACCACATTCCAATGTTATCACTTTCCAATGTTGAAAATGGGAACAATGGGAGCAATGAGAGGTGAAAATGATTTAAATGTATTAAAGGCCATATAAAGAACAGCTATGCATGATTTAAATACACTGCTCAAAAAAATACCACCTTCATGGAGTCTGTTTCTGACCATTTGAGCAGACACATGCACATTTGTGGCCTGCTGGAGGTCATTTTGCAGGGCGCTGGCAGTGCACCTCCTTGCACAAAGGCGGAGGTAGCGGTCCTGCTGCTGGGTTGTTGCCCTCCTACGGCCTTCTCCACGTCTCCTGATGTACTGGCCTGTCTCCTGGTAGCGCCTCCATGCTCTGGACACTACGCTGACAGACACAGCAAACCTTTTTGCCACAGCTCGCATTGATGTTCCATCCTGGATGAACTGCACTACCTGAGCCACTTGTGTGGGTTGTAGACTCCGTCTCATGCTACCACTAGAGTGAGAGCACCGCCAGCATTCAAAAGTGACCAAAACATCAGCCAGGAAGCATAGGAACTGAGAAGTGGTCTGTGGTCACCACCTGCAGAATCACTCCTTTTTTGGGGGTGTCTTGCTAATTGCCTATAATTTCCACCTTTTGTCTATTCCATTTGCACAACAGCATGTGAAATTTATTGTCAATCAGTGTTGCTTCCTAAGTGGACAGTTTGATTTCACAGAAGAGTGATTGACTTGGAGTTACATTGTGTTGTTTAAGTGTTCCCTTTATTTTTTTGAGCAGTGTATTATAGTCTTGTGAATCTGTCATGCATATACTGTATATAATTGCTTTATTGAAAATAGGAACTATGGGAGAAATGGACAAATAGAGATTTTTATTAAGATGCCCTTGTCTTAAAGTTGAACCTTGGATAGATATTTTGTATAATAGCCTAAACAGTCAATTCAAAATATTGTATTCTGTTCTTTTGAAATAACCAACATTTTCTGCATCATATTGAGACAAAATAAAAATAAATGGATTTTGGGATGTTGTTCTATATAAATGTAGGCAAAAAAGGCAGACATTTTATATCAACATGGGATTTCTGTGGTCCAAATATCATAATAATTTTTGTTTTCAGACGTTTTCCGTTGGTAGGCCTACCCATGTGTCTACTCACTCAGAAAGCCTGCTCACTCATGTCAATACCAAATCTGATAATTGTGACTTGATTGAACTGGAATGATGTGAATAATGATGATGATGGTGAGAGCCCAGTATAGACTAACCCTTTAATCATAGGCTGTTACTTTGTGTCTCTAAAATCACAACGTTTCAGTTTCTATAATCATGTGAAAAAGTATTTTTTAATTGAAACGTCCAAATGTCTGCCTTTTACCAGATCCATTTTTTGTTCTATTTTTAGAACTGATAAAACTTCAATATGCAATAGCCTATAGATAATATTCTGGCCATAGGAAAACTGTTTTTAAGGCCATATAAAGAACAACTATGCATAAATGAATGAAAAGCAGCAAACAGAAACAACATTGTTTCACATTCTTTAATAAAAGACTCAAACAGAAACAGGCAATTGGCTAAAGAGCTGGCTCCACAGTTTCTCCGCCAACTCGGCCTACAAGGAAACTCAACGTATCTCGACGACATTGAGCGCGCGACGGAGTCTGTACGCTGCGTAGTACCTTCCACAAAAAGTTTTGCTCAACAAAAAAACACGTAAGGGGGGGAATGCGAGGGCCTCTTTGTCCTTAAAGCCATGGACGACTCAAAGGCACTCCGGCACCTCTCTTTTCTCTCCTCTTCTCCCCCCACATCACATGAGCATAATTCACCTGCGCCTGCCCTTAGTTAGCAGCTTGCCCCTCACACACGCTGCGACTCACGGAGACCCGGAGGTCGAAAGCGCCCGCCTTACGTCAGAATAAAGATTCCCCTGACAGCCCCGCCGCGACCCACATGCTTCGTCACGTTAACGCAGTCATGACGAAGCAGTAGCATTGTGGGGTGTTGAATATGGGGGAGGGTTGGCTACATGACAAGATAGAAAGGACAGCAATACTTTATGCAGGGCCTTCATAAAACGAAATAGTCAGACTTTGAGGCTTGATGTGGAAGGCTTGATGTGGCAGACGTGTGTGTGTGTGTGTGTGTGTGTGTGTGTGTGTGTGTGTGTGTGTGTGTGTGTGTGTGTGTGTGTGTGTGTGTGTGTGTGTGTGTGTGTGTGTGTGTGTGTGTGTGTGTGTGTGTGTGTGTGTGTGTGTGTGTGTGTGTGTGTGTGTGTGTGTGCGCGCGCTCGCACACATGTACTTACGGCTTTCCATAGCAAGGATAGTGAGGTTGTGGACAGAGTTGACCTCTCGATCCAGGGGTTTGGCTGTGCTTATGACCCCACTCAGAGCATCCACGTTGAAGAAACGCTCCAGGTCTGTGTTTCTGTCTATGGAGTACCTGGAGACAGACAGACAGAGGCAGGCAGGCAGACAGGCAGAATGACAGACACACAGTCAGACACGTAGCTATGATGATGTATTTTCCTTTTGAAGAAAGTTCTAAGGATTTTACATGTAATAATTTCTCTCTTAACACATTTCTGAAGGAATAAGAACTTTCTACCTTCCAAACGTGTCAAATTAACTATTTAAAAGTAAGTTCTGGTTTCAGTCCATTGGCATAGAACATTACTGAGCCGTGTCAACAAGTGCAATTATGCCATTTTCTCATCAATTTTTAACGCTAGATTAAACGATCATAATGTTGAACTATGAATGAGAGGTTTCTGCAACTTCTAGATTTTGACGAGAACTGCTCTCAATCAAAGTTTTTAAGATAGAAATGTGAAATTGGACAGCAATACATTAATGCTGAACACAGAACAAACACTATCAATTTCTATACAGCGGCTTATATTTCTGGAAAAAATGACAACTTCAATTAGTTGGTATCCAAAGGGTATTATTCAATGTAATTTGACTCTTGTGGCTGCATTAGTTCCACAATAATTCTAATTTCAACAGAGGTAGGGCCATATTATTGCAGACGCTGAAAGCCTCCACAGCAGCAAAAAGAGGCAATTTACACCCACAATGGCGGTGTAATTAGATTTTCTGATTAAGATTACTAACAATCCTAACGCCCCGAGCATGAATACTACCACACAACACTTTTATTTTCAATTAATGCGTAATGAGAGGGAGTCTCATGAGTGACATGGGGCAGATTGCCTTTCTGAGTGGTTGTGCTGTGTTATAAATGCAACGGAGCTGGTACAAACTGTTGACCCTCCTGGGGGAATGCCCTTCGCTCATTTTAGATGGCATTTCACTTTTACAAATGTTGCAGTCCCTCGAACGCACGCCATCTGGCTTTAGTGCATGTCACACAGTCACAGAGGGAGTTTAGAACTCTGTCAGTGAGGTGCTATTGAGGCACTAGAACGTGAACGTGTATTTACAGTACTGCTCAAAAGGTGTTTGGACCTCCTGTCAACCTTGCGGTGTGGCAATATGTTGAAAGAAATGGGTTATATGGCTTGAATTCGCCACTCTGTTGAATGGGGCAAAGTTATTTTAAGAAACAGGGGCCACTTGAGAAAATGGCTGGGACAACAGAGGAATTTCCTGTAATGGCATATAATAACTGGAGAGCTGGGTTCTACCTGATGGCACTGTTGGAGGAGTCAGGGTCGTGAGCGGAGACCCTCCCGATGGAGAGGCCCACTCTGGCGTCCTCGGAGACCACCATCTTGCTAAGCTGTGTGGAGAACACAGGCGGCTCGTTCACGTCCTCCACCGTCACCTTGACCGACGTGGTGTCGCTGAACGAACCCAGGTGCACAAACGCAGGGTCGATATTCCGATTGGTGGCTTCAATTCGCAGGTTAAAGCTGTTCTTGGTCTCAAAGTCTAAAGGCTGAGACAAACATAAAGTAAAAGAGACAAAAAAAAATTGAAATTAAAAGCTATTTCACATTTATTAAAAAAAAGAAATCGACAGTAACCTTTCGGTCAAGGTGGAACCCATCCTAATTGGCTGGATTTTAAGCACACTGCACTGGCCACATTTGCTGTAAATGGTGAGGGCAAAGCCATAAATATATTTGTATGTGCATCGCTCATGGCAACATGGCCTTGCGCTACACCAGTAGATTGAAGAAATGCTGGCGCTAGAGTCCAACGACCCTATGCAATCTTGCACATAATCAGACTCTCTATCACAAATATATTTTTCATCCAGACGTTTTATATTGACTTACTGTGTAGTGTGAAAGCAAACTATTGATTGTGAGAAAAGGCACACAACACATCACAGTGAAAGGCATTTCTAAATAATAGTGTTTAGAAGATATGTTGTCATCTGTTTGGCTTATTGGGCGCACAGTTGTAGCCCTATAATATAGGAGGGCCATTGATGTGACACATTTATTGTCTGTGTTTATTGTCTGCATGACTTTCCACTCTGTGGCACTCGTCTCTGATCGGTGACGGCGAAAACAAACAAAAGATCAGATTGGACAATGTGACAAAGCTGGCTTGGGGCCACAGCCTATAAGGATACAGCATGTGTACCTTTTGAAGGATGATGACGCCCTCTTGCGTGTCCTCGTCTGTGGTGATGTTGAACACCCCAGGTCCGTCCTCCATGATCCTATACTCCATCTCTGCATTGGGGCCTATGTCATTGTCCAGAGCCTTGACCCTGGCCACCACGGACGCCACGGGCAAGGACTCCAGCACCATGTACTGATAGTTCTCTGGAGGAAAGAGAAGTAGTAGTTAGAGATGAGGTGGTTTCCTTACTCCTTAGCCACTCAGATTCATAGTGCACTACAGCTGCCTTTGAGTTCCCCCTCTCACAATGAGTGGTCACACTACAAAGTAATGGTCCAGGATGAGTTTTATCCAAATATATGAGGAAATAGTGACAATAATATTAAATGACTCGTTTTACATTCAAGACATTTATGGTGGAGAGGGCAAATATATATTTTTTGAACCTTAACATTTTTATAACAATGGAGTTGTTTGTGTTCATATGAACATGTATTACATATTCTGACCACTCCACTCTACATGAAACAGAATATCTCTTGACCAAAGTGAATGGGAGAATCTGCGGAATATGCTTCGGTGGGATGAAATGTTCACTGGAAGATTCTATTACAAGCAAACTCTTTCATTGTGCTCCCGGTGTCTTTGTCTGCACCTCTCTGACATAAAGCACTCTCATAAGAAAAAAAGGAGGGAATCATATAAATAATCATAATCTCCCCAATCACCATGACGGAGCTCATTACCAGATCTTTCCGTGTTTCTCACCCCAGTGGCTCCCGACATCGCGCTCCAAATGCTAATCTGCTTGACATTGTTTGCCGCTGTGTAATCTTTGTAATGGCTTTTTAATTCGCTGTGGAAGACCCCCAAAAATGCCTTTCTTCCCCTCCCTTCGTACTGTGTATGCCCCTCTTTGCCCCCTGGTAACCGCCCCGCCTCTCTGTCCTTGTGCCTCCAGCCTTCACTTCCCTCCTCTTCTCTCCTCCAAGGGCTAGTGCTTCTAGACTATCAGCTGTGGTGCTCTGCAATACTCTATTGATTCTGACCCATGACCTTGGGTGGGGGGGGGGATACAGATGGGGTGGTGGGGGGGCACCCAACCTGGTCCCAAAGCATCTTTCTTCCCAGCACACCCAGCAAAACAGCGCTGGGTTAAAGCGGCATTGACGATTTGTTGTGCAAACTTGAACCTGTCCCCCCCCCCTCCCCCCCTACGGGTTCCAGCAAATTGACTTGACTTCATGGCAGTCCAGCAGTGAGTGTAACAGCCTAGGCAGCGGCGGTCGGTGGGACTATCAGCGGTAAAGCAATTGCCCGGGCCACAGATTATCATGAGAAGCACCTCATGCCTTTGAATCCCAACGCCTGGCCAGGAACCCATTAGCGGGCCGTGAAATAGGCTGATGACAAACAAAATGGAGCCTGATTGATCCTGGTATCCATGTTTGCAGAAATCCCTCCGCTCTGATGTGGAGTGAGGGGAGCGGGAGAAAGGTTTATACCTTCTAGGGCAAACTGCATTTGAAGCCTTTGACCATTAGTCAGAAAGGGGCAGTGAACCCACGACGAACAGCGAAATTACGCATACGCTTGAAAGGGGTACTGTAGTTGAATGAATCTGCAATATCAAGCATAGACTACATTTTCACTCAAAGCTTTCTCCCCTACTGTACGCGTCTGCCATTGTGAACGAGAGTGATTGTAGAGATTTATGTCAAACCTCCACTATAGTGAGACTGCAATGACAGTGAATGGAGGGGTTTAGGGCTTTGTCTGAGGGAAATAGATAGAGGGCATGTCGTCAGATTTAGTGACGTACAAAGCATATAGGACTCTTACTACGAGAGAAGCGTGGCGGGTTGTCATTGACGTCAGTGAGGGTGACCGTGACAGAGGTAGTGCCGGAGAGGCCGCCCATCTGGCCCACCATGTCTTTAGCCTGGATGACCAACACGTACTGGTCCTTCACCTCTCGGTCCATGTTGGGCAGTGCCGTCCGGACGACGCCTGGAGAGGAGAGAGAGGGAGAGAGAAAGGGATGACAGGAAAGAAGAGAAAGGGATGATGGGAGAGGAGAGAGAGATAGATTGCAAGGGATGACAAGAGTGGATAGAGAGGGGGGACATGAGAGGAGATAGAGAGAGAGAGAGAGAGAGAGAGAGAGAGAGAGAGAGAGAGAGAGAGAGAGAGAGAGAGAGAGAGAGAGAGAGAGAGAGAGAGAGAGAGAGAGAGAGAGAGAGAGAGAGAGAGAGAGAGAGAGAGAGAGAGAGAGAGAGAGAGAGAGAGAGAGAGAGAGAGAGAGAGAGAGAGAGAGAGAGAGAGAGAGAGAGAGAGAGAGAGAGAGAGAGAGAGAGAGAGAGAGAGAGAGAGAGAGAGAGAGAGAGAGAGAACGAACAGGTGAGGAGAGAGATGACAGGAGCAGAGAAAAAAAGCAAATGCCTCCAAAGATGCCTAACTCTTGCTTGAAAATAAGCTGTTATGCACTTTATTATCTGGGTTATTGGCACTGTTGCACCTGTTGATGGTTCCCTTTTGTGAGAAGAAACATGGACTTAAAGTGTCAAACAATCTTTACTTCTTGTGTCCAATCCTAACACTAAAGTGAAAACACTTCTATGGTCAACATTATACACTATATCTCTGTAGGTGCTGAGAAAAATATTATCTATAGCAAAGGCCTCTGGCCCTATACAGTTGCTGAATGGTAATTGCTTTTGAAAGAATACACCAAGTTATGAAATTGAAATCAGCATTTTATCTCCTGACTCTAAAGATGAAAATCGTAATAATCCCACAAAATTACCACAAATCTTTAATGGCAAAAAGTCCTAATCATTATAAGGCAATTACTGTTGCATTCATGGTTAATGACTTACAGCTCAGAATAAAAAATTAAAAGGCACTTATTGGGGATTCCTACGGAACATGGAAGATTACTCATTAAGTAGCTAGCTCAGGAAGCCGAGAAACACAGTTTGGATCACGTAGGTTTGCTTGCTCTCTCTAAGTTTTCTTTTCATTAATGAGAATTAAGGGGAATTTTGAGAGATTCTCGAGAGGTATCAATTCTCGAGAGGTATCGATTCTCGAGAGACATTACTGTAATGTAAACGTATGTATTTCTCACGTCTTGAGAGGGGTAAACTGTCATGTTTGATATGCTAGCGTTACTAGCTGGCATAGCTAGCTAGCTGTGTTTTTGTCATGCAAGCTACATTTCATGCGTGTATGATAAAGAAAATAAACCTAACATCTAGCTAATATGTTTTAGTGGAAAGGTTTCATTTGAATTTTTCAAGCTTATTGACTAGTCATTGGCTACTGCGATACTGCTATTTATATTTGGAGCTGCAGAGCAATAATGTCACATTTCCAGCCACCACGAAAGGTACAGTAAGGCAAGTATGTCATGTAAATTGAAAAGTGTATGTACATATGTCAATTAAAATCTCGTCGCGCTGCCTCTCTTTAAATGTTTGTCAATGAGAAGCTCTATTTGAGCTTGATACAGAATTAACTAATCAAATAATCTTGGGGATGAAGTCAGCCTGAGTTAAGTTTGGTTTATTGCAATCTGTTAAGTCAAGATACATTGCATTTGTCATGTAAGTGTGATACACTGTGACTCTTACAAAAAAAAAAAAAAAAAAAAACTGGGTAGCCTTTTCAACCCCTCTTCAGTTTTCATTCCCGAAATATGAGTTTTTAATTAGACTTTGGTGAATATTAAATAATCAAACTGAGTGGTTATGGGCTGAATCAAACTCCCACTTAATCAAACATTGATATCAATGGGATAAGCGAGAAATTTCTAATTAACACAAGCACATCTCAGGGGACTTGACCTTATGAGACCTTAATAAAATAGAAGACCAGAGGATGACAATGTTGAAATAACAGTATCTGTGTGGTCTGGACAAAATGTTATCATAACTACTCAAGAACTAGGCAGGCTATTATAGGGAACAGATTCTTGCCATGTATGATCCAAACATTGATTTGATTAAATCGTGCAAATAAATTTGTACTTGACTTAATGGGAAACTAAACTTTCTCTCTCTTTCCCTCCCAAATTCAGGTTAAGTAGAGTAAGTACGTATGCATTGGTTTGAAGACATGTTTTCCTAAAAATCCAGAGATTGCATAGATAGGTCCACTGGACTCTAATGTAAAGAATAGGACACTATTGCTATTGTCTTTGGAAAATGCTTATTTACCTGTGTATGCACCCCTACACCTGATGACCACCCACAATCATACACACTCTCACAGCAACATAGTGAATGCAGCCTGATGACTTGACAAAAAGATGCATACATCTCACAAATGAAGCCTGGGTTCGCTGAGGAAAACAGTGTTTCAAGGTATTTAGTCCAACTGCCTGAACATTTGTTATACTTACAAATCAGATAGTCTGTTATTGGCCCAGTCGAAGTAAGTGACTCAATTAGCAACATTTTACGACGCTGTCCACCTTTTTATCCGAGGCCTCTGCCATGCTCTCGCCACAACATAATGATGGTCAATAAAGTAAAGTAGTTACAACATGTCACTTTCCATTCAGCGCAAACAAATGAATGGTGGGTGAAGTTTCCCTACTGGGAGAAAACCACAGCTGCCTCTTATTCAATGCTTTGGTTCCCAGTTTAAGATGAGGAGTCAGAACATGTCAGCCGAGAAGCTGGTTTATTTTTAACGCCTGATGCCTTCATGTTTGTCAAAGCATCTGTCTATCGAGCTACTGTATGTGTGGATGTGTGGATTGGATCCATCCATCTTCTCCTGTTCCTAGCTGTATCCCCCTTTCCTCCATCCATCCATCCATACATCCATCTATTCATAGATTCATCAGGTTTGCTGCTAGTTTCTCCCACTGTGTAACCTTGTAGCCAATTAAAGAGCATCAACAGTGCCCCAGTGTCAGCTGTTGTGACACCTGTGAACCCTGTTTGCTGACATGCATCAGAAAGCTTGCTTCAAGCCTTCAATCCAACAGAGGTCCCTCAAACCAGGCTAGGTACAAAACAAACAAAACTTTCCCTGTTCTCTCAACTCTATCTAGCACTACCACCACAGAGACAGAAAACATGCAAGTTCTAACTTGAAAGAACAAAAACAGTCTATAAAGAATTCTGGAGAAGAAGAAGTTGTCTGTTAGAAAAAGTTGGCTAATGGCTACATTCAAACAACAACTACAACAACAACAATGGCTTACCCCAAAAACTTGAAATGTAGCCCGTAAGAAAATATGTTAAGTGTGTGCAGCCAGCAGTAAACCAAGTGAATAATCTCACTAAACAAAGATAGGCTTCACATACAATTGATATACTTATTTAATATCAGCTCTGTGCATTGGTGCCCAAGAGATATAGGCTGTGGTTAATGATGCCATGAATCCTTATTCCAGCATGTGGGGGTAAAAAAAAATGCAATGTGTTTTCTCCTCCCGACGCCTGCCGCCCGCCTGGCCAGCAGCACACATATTTCTCACAGAGCGACAGTGCTAATCCGCACGGCTATGTCGCCAGGCTGTTGTTTGTCTGCTGGGTGCCAGCCCCCCTCGCTCTATATCTCTGTTGTGCTGCACCCGTGTCATTCCTGGGGAGAGGCGATGATTAAAATCCTTCTGTCGCTATCGCGGCATGGCCCCACATCGGCATCGCACCGTGACTCCCTCAGCCTCCGGTGCTGCCGAAGCAGACGCATTGTAGCCGCCGCACATTTATCTAGCTGTCTCCCTCTCCCCAGTGCTGGAGGCAGAGGGGTAGGCCACTCTCCCTGCAAAAAGACAGGGATCCTTGACATTCGTCTTGGGAGGAGGAAATAAAAGTGTGGGGACTGGAGCACTTTGCTAGGATAGGAAACCCTCTGGCCTACCATCCGTGTGGCTATGAAAGGTAATGATGAAGGCGATGGAAACTTAAATAAGAGTGGTGTGATTTCCTCAACCTCCGGGGGTCCACCTACACCCAATTGATCCATGTAAGATGTAAGAGGGAAAAAGACCATATACACTGGGAATAGTACAACCTCCTAGCCAGGCTGTTGCCTTTTAGTTTGTTCATGAAAAGCCACCTTACAAATATTCTCTACATCTAACTTATCTTTTGAAAGATTCCAATCCAGAGTACAGATACGTATTTGAATAACAATTTATCTCACTCAAACTGTGAAAGATACACAGATTGAACTGCTATCGGCTGAGGTCTCCTGGGCATCATTCTCCACCTTGACTATACGTGATACTGTACATTTCCCATATCTTGGTGGTCTGGGTGTGGTATAACATTCAACAATTATGTAATATTACGAGATGTAGATAACTGTGACTCATCTTCAGTAATATTACTGTTACATTGTAAAAAAAAATAAAAAAATTTGGCGGGGTGCTACGAGACGTATTTGAGAAATGTCATACGTCAAATGCTCCAGACATCTCACACAGCAAAATCGCCAGTGTTCATATCCTGGTGTAAGCAGTTTTGGTGTCGATGTGGTGTTACTTTATGAATGGAGTGAATGGCAGCTAGTGTTGCCAGTTTTACCTAGTGTTTCAGTGCAACATTTCTAGTGTTGATTCAGGTGCTAAACTAACTCTGTAAGTGTTAAATTAACACTCAATGGTGTAAAATAACCCCATTGTTGGCGTTAATAACCAGTGTTATACCAAAACCAAGCCCCTCAATATCATATTTCCCAGCCTATTTTCACATCACTTTGCAAGCCAGCATAATGTGACTTGAAATAATAATGTGACTTTGGACTTCTGAGTGGCACAGTGGTCTAAAGCACTGCATATCAGTGCAAGAGGTGTCACTGGTTCAAATCCAGGCTGTATCCAGCTGTGATTGGGAGTCCCGAAGGGCGGAGCACAATTAGTCCAGTGTCGTTCGGATTTGGCCAGGGTAGGCTGTTATTGTAAATAAGAATTTGTTCTTAACTGACTTACCTAGTTAAATGTAAAAAAATGAAAGCCTGATTTTGCTTGTAAACTACACGCTTCAGTCCACGGAATTATGTTAAAACTTGGCTCTCATAATAAGGCTTTATTTATTGTGTTATATTATACTTTTTTATAACATATTTGCTTAGGAGCTCACTTTATGAAGGCCACAGGACTGGACATTTATGAATGCAACAACCAAGTCTCTGTCACTAACAAATAAAGTAATGGGTGGTGACTCTACAATTTACTCGAAAGGCATTATGGGAAAGCACAGCAATTATTTTCACTGCTACGCAGCCAATACACATCTTTACGTCTCTGTGTCACCAGAGGATTTAAGCTCAACGGATAAATTATGAGTTTACTGTATTATTGTATTATTGATTTAAATACTTGGATGGCTCACAGCTTCCTCCAGCTAAATCAAGGCAAGACCGAGGTATTTATTGTTGGAGCCAAAACACAGAAAGAGAATCTGGCCTCACATTTTACGGCAATAAAGATAAAACACCAGGTAAAAAACCTAGGTGTTATTTTAGATTCTGAACTCCATTTAGAATCACACATGAGGAATGTGACCAAAATAGCTTTTTACCAGCTGAGGAACATTACCAATGTGCGGCCATTTCTCTCTCAGGCTGATACAGAGAGACTCATCCATGTTTTTATTATAAGTAGGTTTGACTACTGTAATGCTCTCCTGTCTCGTCTACCCAAGAAAGCCATTGATCAACTGCAAAACATACAGAATGCTGCAGCACGGGTACTGACCAAGACCAGACGGAGAGCACACATTACACCGGTTTTAAGGTCTCTGCACTGGCTACCTGTGAGTTTTAGAATACATATTAAGATTATTCTACTGGTTGTGCACCCCAATACATGTCAGACATGCTTTTAAGTTATGTACCCGGTCCCTCAGATCCTCTTGCACTGGCCTTAACTATCCCAAAGCCTAGGACCAAGAGGCATGGAGAGGCAGTGTAGTGTAGTAAATATTTATGTTTTTATTTCCTTAATTTTATTAGTTTTTTCCTGTGAAGCACATTCATGTCTGAAATGTGCTGTAAAAATAAAGCTTGATTTGATTTTGATTTGAAATATGCAAATAAGGCTTTACACTAAGCAATGTGTTCATTTAACACTGAAAGTGTGGATCCATATAGACATTTGACCAGTGTTAAATTGAACAATCTCAGTGTTGCTTTAACACTGGAGAATTTGCGGTGAAGGTATCAGTGAACACCATACCAGCGCACCTTTAACACTGACCTAGTGTAAAAATGTAATACAAGTGTTAAATACAAGGTATCAGTGATCACCATTACCTTTAACACAGAGTTTGTGTAACACTTTAATGCCACTGGTGTTGGAAAGTATCTGTGTTAAAAGGGCAACACTTTGAAAAGTGTAAATTCAACACTTTTTGCTGGTTGTCATATACACACTTCAAAAGTGTTAAATTGAAAACCCACAGTGTTCAATTTACCAATCGAATTTTGCTGTGCAGGGGTGAGATAAATGGTTTTTGCCAAGGGTATCTCTTTCTGAGTATTATACCAAAGATATAGCCTGGTTGTATTGTACATTACCTGGCAGAATGGTGGGAGGCCAGATTTATATCTAATGTCCTCCAGTCACTGGAGTGGATAGTACAACAATCTCCCTGAGGTGATGCACAATTCTGTATGTGTGTGTGTGTGTGTGTGTGTGTGTGGGGGGGGGGGGTGTCATGATTCGAACAGATTAGAGAACACCCACAGTAGAAAGCTCCCAAAAGGCCATGCCAATATCTTAATCAGAACAGGATTACCGGGTTTTGGAACCATCTCCCAGGCTCGGTATCTGGTATCTTAGCCCTGACATAGAGTGAGATGAAAGAACAGGTGGAGAGCAGCTAGACTGGCCTTGGCCTTTTTCTTTATTTGAGCATTTTACATTTAATGAAATGATCTCCTTCCTCATGACCGGAGGAGCTGAAAGAGATGACGGTGAAGCTCTAAACGCTGTCATCGCAGAAGTAGCGCCTACGTCAAATTGAAATGCACGCAGGCCCGTCTTAAATATCCCCTTTAAACATAATTAATCCTCGCGTAGACGCCTGGCCTTTCCGCTCTCTCTCGTAGTGAGGACACGGAGGTCTGAGGCAAGCAGACATGGCTGGCATCGCTGATGTGCTCGAGTGCCCATCTCTGCCTCTAAGGTGTACGAAACTATGTGTGTGTGTGTGTGTGTGTGTGTGTACTTCCGTGTGTGTGTTGTGCAGGGAGGAGTGCATTATTAATCCCTGTTAGTCATGGTCCATTTCTACTAATGCCATTCAAAAATGCATAATGAGTATCATAACAAACAGTAGACGGACCAGACACTCATTCATAGCTACATTTATTCATTGAGTCGTTCATCAATTAACACACACCCTTAACGCATTGCAGTGCACCACCTTTCGATTTTCACCTTCAAACTCAAGTGTGCTATTTCCTGAGCTACATTACAAAATGGATGTTTAATAAGCCACCCTCACCCACAGCAACGTATGTATTTTGCCCACATTTATACATTACATTTACAGCTTGGAAGTTATTGGAGCTATTCAGGTTTAACCACTTTTTTTCCCAAGGGCACCTTGAGGATTCAATTTGGGATTAAGATGCCAAGTAAAGGGACTTGCTGGACAAAAGTGAGCCAGGATGCAAACCCTCCAAGTCCAGGTCACACGTGACGTTGTCCACCTCCCTGCCCACTACCCCTCAACCCCTTAATCGCTGGTGGTGCAGTGTTGCTGTGTAGAGTTTAATGAGTGCCTTTCAGCTCAAGCACTTTGTCAAAGTCACCCTTTCACTAAGGCACAGCCTTTTTCAACAAATGAGTGTGATTAGTAGTTTCCAGAGACATAGAAACAGTATTCACTTTTGGCCTTTTTGTCACAGGTAGCTGCATTTAAATGGATTCATATTCTTGTCAAACTAAGAACATGTCAAGTTATTCCATATGTTCTTTCTTCACCTGGCATGTAAGCCCATTTTATTTTCCCCTGCGCCAGACACAACTTGTATGATTCAGCTTTGCTGTATGCATTCCTCCATGTTGTGTCTGCAAATGTAAAGTGCATACAAATTCGGTTAAAATATGCAAAAGTTGGGCCTCCTGGGTGGCGCAGTGGTCTATGGCCACCAGAGACTTTGGGTTCGAGCCCAGGCTCTGTCGCAGCCGGCCGTGACCGGGAGGTCCATGGGGCGAAGCACAATTGGCCTAGCGTCGTCCGGGTTAGGGAGGGTTTGGCCGGTAGGGATATCCTTGTCTCATCGCGCACTAGCAACTCCTGTGGCGGGCCGGGCACAGTGCACGCTGACCAGGTCGCTAGGTGTACGGTGTTTCCTCCGACACATTGGTGCGGCTGGCTTCCGGGTTGGATGCACGCTGTGTTAAGAAGCAGTGCGGCTTGGTTGGGTTGTGTTTCGGAGGACGCATGTCTCTCCCGAGCCTGTACGGGAGTTGTAGCGATGAGACAAGACAGTAACTACTAACAATTGGATACCACGAAGGAAAAAATTGTATGCAAAACTTAAGGTGTCCCTCAGAAGACATTTGTGATATCACTACACTGAGAGACACTGCACCACCAAGCAATACAGAAGGTACCATTTCGAAACTTCCTACAATTACTGATAACAGTATTGACCAGCCTGGGAAACAACTTGGTTTATGAATATTTCCAAGAAAGAGAAGGCTCCTGTGGAGTTCTCTCACAGAACTATTCACCGCAAAAACATGAAACATAGTCCGTCTCAAAACGTTTTGCCCTCAGGAGACTGAAAAGATTTGGCATGGGTCCTGTACCCCTGTACACTGACAGTACCGGTGCCCTCTGTATATAGCCTCGTTATTGTAATTCTTATTGTGTTATTTTTATTATGACTTTTTATTTGAGCCTACTTGGTAAATATTTATATCTTCTTGAACTGCACTGTTGGTTAAGGGCTTGTAAGTAAACATTTCACGGTAAAGTCTACACTTGTTGTATTCGGCGCCTGTGGCAAATACAGTTTGATTTGATTTGTCTGGCATTCAGGTAGGACTTCGCGCTTCAGCAAACAAAGGAACAACAACAAAAATCAACTCTGAGGAAAACGTCAGCTTGACGTCGAAATGGATTAACAATGGATTAATGCTAACATAAATAATTATCTGCCTTTTTTGTTGAATGCTCCAACTCCTTTCTGCCTCGAATTTGGACGTTTTTCTTCGTAAGACCTTCACATAGTGCATCTGGCTTTCCAGGAAGTTAAAGAGCACCATTGGACCTCCTGAGTAGTACTTTTTCTTCAATGACTGTACACTACGTAGCCTCTTCAGTAATCACAACCTCTTTAAAACAATATGAAAGATCACATTTAACGATTTAAAGAGCCTACTTAGCTAATGAAACATGCATTATAGTTTGCTGCTATTAGCATGCGGGCTCCATTCTTTGAACTGGAGGAGTCTTCATGAAATAACTATGCAGACGGAGTAATGGGCAGACATGCTGCTTAAACATTACTTGAGCAAATGTCGGCTCTCGCTCTGATTGGTATTGATGTCACGAATTCCGACTTGAGACTTAATGCTGAGTTGAAGTGGTTTCGTTAACTTTGTTAAAGATCATTGTGAGGACGCATTCAAGTAATCAAATCTCTATCAATCTTGTTCCCCACACAGGCTAATGTGCCAGGCTTCACAGCATGGCTTGACTTGACAATGCTGCAAATGTCTACTAGTTTGAAAGCACTTCCAGGGTACTGGCTGGTTGCTACTTGCCCACCCAGTGTCATAGACTCTGTTATTCAAGACATATAAGTTAATTTCATCCAAAGTGCACACTTCAAATTAGTTGTGACCAAGGAACCCTGAAGATCCTCAATGAACTCAAGGAATCCCTGGAGTTCCTCAAGGAACCATTGCTAGTCACGGGTTCATATTTGCACCTTCACTTAGTTGAGGAGTTCTTGGATGAACCTTTAATGGTTCAATGTATTAACAGGTTCCTGGAGGAAGCCTGGAGTAGAGGTGTGGCTAAGCAGGGGAGAGGATTTAAGACAGTTTTGTGGGGGCCACCTGTTAGAGTGAATGTCATTCCTGTTCATCTGTTGTATTGTCATTACATTACATGTTAATGTTGAACACAGGCGTATGAGTTCCTTAAGTGCCTATGCAAATCCCAAAGTGGGAAAAGTTACCACTTTATTACAATATGTAGACAGCAATGTTAATAGTATTGATATTATATTAGAATATGCATAAATATTTACGCTAATGGGTGGTCAAAAAGAAGTATCTGAAAGCCACGCCTCCAATCTGACAGGCTGCCACCTCTACAACATGTTATTAAAAAGGTTCCGGCTTGAACTTTTACATAGGGGTTCCTCAAGGAACTTTTTTTTTAACTGGAAAGGTTCCACCGTTGTGGCAACCCAAAAGTTTATTCCAGGCACCTTTACGTCTAAGATTGTATAGAAAAAAGTTTCCATTGATTTGAACAAGTCAGTGAGTTTACTCAGACAGACTTAGAAAACCTCAGCATGTAAGCAGATATCCCCTGGATGTGTTACTGGGAGAAAAAGATGGTGATAAGCCAAACATGATGGAACTACCCGCAAATGTCCGTTTTCTTCCAAGTGCTTTGCATGAGGCCAGCGTTCCCCACAGCGGGGCAGTGGCTAATGAGCAAGAACAACCACCTCACATCCCAACATTGTTGTGGAGATCCTTTGCTTTATATTTGTTGTATGCTCAAAAAACTATTATTGTGTTTAGAGAAAATGTATGATAGCATACTGTTTCCTTTGTCTAAAATTGCACCAAAATATGGAGAGTTGGCTGGCTAGTTTAGGTCATGCTGTATCTACTACAATGTGAACTGACTTTGGCAAAGTATGGACACCACTACAGTTTGATGCTTTCTTGAACAAATATCTTCAACAATTCAATTAATAACATTTAGTGATACAGTAGGTCTAGGATCCAGAATGAATGGCCAACTCTTATTCCCAACAGTCAGCAGCCTACCTGTTTTTGGGTCGACTGAGAAGTAAGGCTGTCCGCTGATGATGCTGTAGACCACCCTGGCACTGTTCCCATATGTGGGGTCATCTGCATCTGTGGCCGCCACTTGGACCACCGTTGTTCCTGCACAGACAGCATCCAATTAGGTATTAAGACAACATCAACCATCTGTAGAGACACAGCTCTCACATCAACAGCATGTGTGACAGCATTTCTACAAGCTTACAAAAGTCAATGTTATATATTCAGTATAAATCACACCTTATTCTATATAGGCTACAATCAGGAATGTACTGTACTGCAGGGTAAACATACTACTTACTACTACTTCCCTGGTGTACAATAACATTTTAATGTTATCACTGATGCATCACATTTGTTTTTAAATCCCCATCAAAATCTGTCAGTTTAAGCTGACAAACATCGCTACAGCGGTGTGTCTGTCGCATCTGAATGGTTTTGCCCACTCTATGGACTCTCACGAACATGATGGTCTTCTGCGTTTTGCTCTACGACCCCCACAAGTGTCACGGGACTCCTCTGAAGGTAACCAGTACCGGATTAAAAAGAATCTGGAAGTATGGAGGAAGTACCCCAAAAAATACTTTAAATATGTGTAAAAATATATATATATATATATATATATATATATATATTTCGTGAGCTTTCTTATATCTCCAAGATATAGGGAAGACCCTTCAAAATCTTATTCCACGTATGGAATCATGTAGTAACCAAAAAAGTGTTAAACATATATATTTTTTATTTGAGATTCTTCAAAGTAGCCACCCTTTGCTTTGATGACAGCTTTGCACACTCTTGGCATTCTCTCAACCAGCTTCATGGGGTAGTCACCTGGATTGCATTTCAATTAACATGTGTGCCTTGTTAAAAGTTAATTTGTGGAATGTATTTCCTTCTTGGTTGGCGTTTGAGTCATTCATTTGTATTGTGACAAGGTAAGGGTGGTATACAGAAGATAGCCCTATTTGGTAAAAGACCAAGTCCGTATTATGGCAAGAACAGCTCAAATAAGCTAAGAAAAACAACAGGCCATCCTTACTTTAAGACATGAAGGTCAGTCAATATGGAAAATGTCAATAACTTTGAAAGTTTCTTCAAGTGCAGTCGCAAAAACCATCAAGCGCTATGATGAAATTGGCTCTTATGAGGAACGCCACAGGAAGGGAAGACTTAGAGTTACCTCTGCTGAAGAGGATAAGTTTATTGGAGTTACCAGCCTCAGAATTTGCAGCCCAAATTGATGCTTCACAGAGTTCAAGTAACAGACACATCTCAACATCAACTGTTCAGAGGAGACTGCGTGAATCAGGCCTTCATGGTCAAATTGCTGCAGAAACCACTACTAAAGGACACCAATAATAAGAAGAGACTTGCTTTGGCCAAGATACACGAGCAATGGACATTAGACCGGTGATAATCTATCCTTTGGTCTGATGAGTCCAACTTTGCTATTTTTGGTTCCAACCACCGTGAAGCATGGAGGAGAAGGTGTGATGGTGCTTTGCTGGTGACACGGTCTGTGAGACTATCATTTGTTTTTCAACAGGACAATGACCCAACACAGGCTGTGGAAGGGCTATATGATCAAGAAGGAGAGTGATGGGGTGCTGCACCAGATGACCTGACCTCCACAATCACCCGATCTCAACCCAACTGAGATGGTTTGGGATGAGTTGGACCGCAGAGTGAAGGAAAAGTCGCCAACAAGTGCTCAGCATATATAGGAACTCCTTCAAGACTATTGGAAAGCATGCCAGGTGAAGCTGGTTGAGAGAATGCCAAGAGTGTGCAAAGCTGTCATCAAGGCAAAGGGTGGCTATTTGAAGAATCTCAAATATAAAATATATTTTGATTTGTTTAACACTTTTGATTTGTTTAATGGTGTCTTCACCATTATTCTACAATGTAGAAAATAGTAAAAATACAGAAAATCCCTTGAATGAGTAGATGTTCTAAAACTTTAGACCGGTAGTGTATGGAGAACGCTTTTCCCTGTGGTTTATTTTCATGCCAGCCAGGTAGGCTATACTCCTATTGAAAATATAAGCAATATGCTTAATATTAAGAAAGTTGAGAAATAAATATTTTAGACGATAGAAAGCTCATGGGATCCTCCTCTTTTCATTAGCGGCCATTACACTGTTTTCACCCGCAATTGCATAGCTTATAGAGATGTTGCGCAACATGAGCTCCTAGGGTCTCATGAAGTGTTTGATTCGATTTTCGATTAGATTTGCATTGATGTCAAAGTGATTAGAAGGAAAATAGAGTGCTGAGTACCAAGCAGTAGCACATTTGGTAGGCTAATAATGACCAGCAGCAGCATCAGAGCTTGGAGAAGCCTAATGTGGAATTTGACTGCCTTCATGACTCGTGACCGGCGGTGTGGCGGCCCTAGTTACTACATGATTCCATATGTATTATTTCATAGTTTGAATGTCTTCACTATTATTCTACAATGTAGAAAATAGTACAACTAAAGAAAAACCCTTGAATGAGTAGGTGTGTCCAAACTTTTGACTGATATTGTATTTTTTTGTATATCTAAATGAGCCATGTTATGACCTTCTTAAAACAATTCCATATGTCAGCTTAGAAGACACAGACACTGCTGCACAATGAACACTCTCACCTATGGATACCATACACTGTTACCATTCTAAATCATATTATGGTTGCTAATTGTTATCAGTTTAGTTTATTATAATTAAGGTGCAACTTTGGTCTCTAGAAACCTGTGTAAGGTATTGGTTAGAAACGGCATAGCTGTTACGTGAATTAAAACGCATGGCTATTAATGAAAATGTACTGCGGTGACTATGAATAATGATAGGTACTGTGATTTCCCCCAGTAGTTTGGAAACTTGCAATATAGGTTGAAAAATGTATAGCTGGTTTTAGAACTAACACAATTAATTTGATTTTAAAGTGATTGTTAATGACACTTTTAGCATGTTGATATTCCATATTTCCTAAAGCAGTTTGCCTCTACACAGCTGGACCTTAGCCATCTCTGAGCACGTCGGGAGATTACGTGGAAACAGGCCACTAGGGCCAATGGTGAGCGTTGTTACCTTCAAGTAGGTTTCGGTTTAGCTAGGGTGTGGGGGATGGTGGATGGTGGATGGTGGATGGGGATGGGGGACGGGCATAAGCATCTGCCTCTGGTGGTAAATGTGGCATGTTTGAATCCAGTGATAGAAAGTCATTTTACATTTTTTGTTTCAAGCCTATCCCAAACCTCAAAAAAAATCGGAGTTAATGCCTAAACTTAACCTTAAGCATTTTGAAATCTGACGTTTGGAACAACTTTGTAATTTGACGTTTGAGAAACATGGAATAATAAGCTTGTTGGAAGGAGTGCTTTGGTCAAAGGACCGAAAGCACAAAGGTCCAGTAATCACCGCTAATCAGACAATTTACCTCTATTGTTCTGTTGTGAACTATGGTCTGGCCCCTGACGGAGACTAGCATTTTATCTGTAACATACAGAACCAAGTGTACTGAGCCAGTAATCTGCCATGCAAAACAACTGGACCTCAATAGAGAGCTACTAGGAGAGCCTCTGACATTCTAGGGTTTATTTATCACAAAAGACTAATACACACTGAAATTAATGTTATATTTGCTGGGATGTTACATTACATTTTTTTTTGGTGTGAGGATGTACTAGTCCATCAAGGAAAGTAAGTCTCAGAATTTGCGTTATTGGTGATCTTGAAGCTGAGGCCCATTTCTGATTTGACAAAGACGCAATGATCAACCGTTGACATAGGAGACGTAACCTTGGAATAAAAACAATGTTTCCCACAAGTGTGCCCTTTTCTGTTGAGCATGGTTAGATGAATAGGCTGCTTTATGTTTGTATATTTCACTTTAATAGCCATGCATCTCTGCTGGTGTCTTAGGCACTTTCCTTTATGTGTTACAGTATGGGCCTGTCTTACAAAGTAGGTTATATTTTATTTTGCATCAAACACCCTTATAAAAAAAACACTTTCTTGCATGAGCCATATTTTACGTACTCTTACAGAATGACGTGATTATGGAAATGGAAGATTAGGTCGGCGTATTTCCAGTCATAAACCAGAATTAACAGGCGCTGGTCCTGAATTTGAGCAATATAATACAAAATGTCTCGGTGGACAGGTTATCATCAAGCTAGTTCTATGTGGACCCCCAAGATTATATCATCACGTCTTAGTCGTGGCAGGATATATTACAAATTTTTTTTTTTTTAAACAAGGTCAATCAATGCCACTATGTTAGAGAGCTGTGCTATGGTATTCACAATTCTTATCACTACACAGTTGCAGTAAGCTAAAACTAATTTAGGTTATCCCTCAATGGTTCTTTCAGATGTCTATTTTGTGTTTTCTGTGGTGTATCTGTACTGATACCCAGGCTAGAGGAAATTGGTTGCGAAACGCTGTAATATTTATGGCAGTCAAGGTCACGAATAAGAATAGCCAGCCTTCAAGAGTGGTTGTCCAAAACGGATAAACATCCTCACATCAGAATATATTACACGGTTCCTCTCGATGCAGCTGTCATGTGCCTGTCTGTGTCACTTCACTTTTTGTCTGTCTTCATTTGTGTGACTGATCAATTTCTCATATTTTCATTTATTTCCAGTGAATAGGAACAAAACAGGGGTTCCTAATCACGTCTGCATCTCAGGGTGAGCGATTGTCATCTGACAGTAATGAAAATAAATGTAGCAGCATGTCTAATTTGAATGGCCGACAGGTATTCATCAAAGCTTTACAGACACAAGACTGGATTCAACAGCCACCATAAATACTCATCTCCAAGTAAACATGATCCAAGTATCCAAATTGTAAGCTATATGTTTTGCATTGTTATGGCTTGTACCTTTTTATACTTAGTTGATCAAAATGTGTATGAGACAGAAGATAAGTATTGACTTCTCTTCTACTTAACGTAACATATACTAAAGAATTACCATTAGAGTAAACTTTCACCAGCGAAGCTTAAAAAGTTCAAAAGGTAAGCGTACTGTACATTAGTGCAACATGCTGGCAAAGGTAACATAATCAGCAAAGTATGAGAGTGGTAAGAAATGTTTGTAGCAACTCTGTTCCTCTCTAATACAAAACGGGTTTGAGTGTGGGTGTGACTGATGATTAGATATTACAAAAGCAATATTCAAAACCTGCAGTTTAAGCTCACCAACTTTGCAACTCCTTGATGAGTATTCAACATTGGTGCCCATGATTAAGTTGATTATATTCCTGCACGTTCACACCTGCTCCCGTCCGCTCGAGATAAGCAGGGATTGTTGCACGGAGACTAGTTCAACTTTATTTGCAATTGGCGTGTGAAAATGAATGACAAAATCCGAAGAAAGACAAACCCGTAATGGCCCTGCTGTGCACAGGATATGCCTTTTGGTAGGTGCCAATGCTCTGATCCATACAATCTTACTGAGCCACACTGGTACTGTAATCAATGGGCTCCATAATTCCATCTTACATTTCCTTTGGCTTTCCAGAAATCTCAAATCACAGGGAAATAATAATTTGAAATGAACTGTCTTCTGAGTTTTTATCCATGTCACCTGAAACCAAAGCACCCCTTTCGTTTTCTCTTCCAGAATTAACTGACTATTCCATCCTTGATCTTGGAAGATCCTGAATTAGACAAGAACAATGACAGGTGGATAAAGGAGTGGTGGGTGGTACATTTCTACGAGGCGGTGGCCTTGGCCTGACATTACATTCCCCTAAGCCCTCCATCAGCTCCCGGGGAACGTCTGTCTGACGTGTAGACCTGTGCCTTGGCTGCTCAGAGGTTGTCACACAGCCAAATGTCTTCAAGCTCCTCTTTTCCATCATTTGACATCCCGAGGCGTGATTAAGACAAAGTATTCCTAGATCCGCGGGCCATAAGGGCTACCATGTGTACGAGACAAGCAACTACCATCTAATTGCTTTAATTAATTAAATTCATGATTTCCTCTAAATTGAACCAATTCATTACAGGTAGCCAGTCTACGCCCATTAATGATTTAAACACATTTATGAAGGAGTTATGGAGGACAAGGGGTGCCTGGCCCACTCCTGTACTATAAATTGCCCTGAGCAGATATTTACAAAGAGCGGGATGCATAATTCACACGCTGTTCTAACAACTTCAGATGAAGACCATGGCGATGTAAATAAGCCAGAGAGTGTGACCCGGCCTATTGGTGTTCGGAGCTCTTCCTTTACTGCAGATGAAGTTGCTCAGTTGCTCTACCTCTCTTATCTCCCGTTGGACACGAGCCTCCTAGCCCTTGTAGTGGAATCCTCTAGTTCCTTAAGCCAGAGCCCTGTATCCAACCCCCCCCCCCCCCCCCCCCGTTGACTCTGGGCTGCTTAATCCTTATAAGATCTCAGTGCCTATGTCATAAATGTTATGAGCAAAGCACTGCATTGGCCTGGAAAATACTCCTATCACTGCCAGTAAACGCCTAGCATAGGCTCCATTTTGACTTTACACCAAACAGTCTCTCCATGTATCCACTTGTTTGCATCTCTGCCTATCAGCCTGAGGAAGATACAACACGTAGATGCAATGTTCTGCTGTCTCTGGGTCTACATGATAAGAATATTGAGGTTGGTGTGTTTGTGCCTGTCATATCACTTAACCCTGAAGATTGGGAGACATTGTCTGCCACTTGGCGTGTGGAGCCTCTTATTCCTCTCCCTGGCAGATTGTCACATGAATTTTAAATGGAGGCTTAATCCACATTTCCCATTCCGACAGGATTGGCTCACGGTGTCCCCAGGCACTGTGCGGTAAGCTTTTGTTTCCGTGGCGCGAGGTGCTCCGTTACATGTCCTGTTGGATTTGAATAATCTGCCATCTCTGAACTCGCTAGATTCATTGCTCAACATTGGGGTTTCGGGTCTGTTTGTATAAGCAGATATTTCACTGCTTTCATCGTTCAAACTAGCAATGATCTTTTTGGGGGGGCTCATGAGGTTGTTCACTATTTTAGGTATAAAACTGCATCTAAACAATGCACAATGGGAACCGCTTAAAGGAACTAACCAGTTGTAGTAATTACTTTGTAAAGGGCCAGATTAGATTTTGGAGCTTTTAAAACCACAGTGTTTTAAACTGCAACAGTTAATGAAAACACTAGAAAGAAAACCTCTGTGTGTGGAAAAGGACCCTCTTCAGTTGTGGCTGTGACAATCATGCACAGTCTGACAGACAAATGAGTGCCACAGATTCAGTTCCATGTTTATAATAAAGCGTAGACTGTGTTCATTAATATAGATGAAGCGAGAGAGATGAGAGACAGAGAGAGATAAATGTAGGATACTGCAGATTGTGGTGGGTAAATGCGATAGAGAGAGAGACAGAGAGACGGAGACAGATAGAAATAGAGAGAGAAAGAGCGAGAGAGAGAGAGGCTGAGAAAGAGGTAGAGAGAGAGAGAGAATCAGAGGCAGATTATAGGCAGACATACAGACATCAATATCAAAATCACATACAGACTGACAGATAGACAGACAGAGACGAGGACAGAGGACTGGGGACAAACAAACAGAGAGAGAGAGGCTGAGAAAGAGGCTTACCCAGTGCTGACATCTCTGGTACCCCGGCCATGTAGGGTCCATCCAGAAACTTGGGCTCGTTGTCATTGATGTCCTGGACCTTGACAACAAACTCTGACCTGGGCTCCACAGGGATGTTAGTGAGCCGGTCCACGGCCTGGGCCTGCAGGGTGTAATAGGCCTGCTCCTCCCGGTCCAAACGCTTAGTGGCGTGGATGTCCCCCGTGTTCTCGTCGATGGTGAAGATGGAGGTGGAGCCCTCCCCGGAGAGCACGTACTTCACTTTTCCGTCCCCTTTGTCTACGTCCGAGTGGAGCTGTAATTGGAGACCAGAGATAATGTCAGTCAGTAGAAAGGAGATGTTCAAAAGGATTGGTGACATATAAAAACAAATCCAATGATATACCATTATGATCGATCCATTATGTACATCTGTGTCATTTCAAATAGGTTCAAGGTTTTTCCTGGGCAGAAACATTGTGCTGAATAAACACACACCAACCAATTTAAAAATAAGTGAACAAAGTGCACATTGTTTGTAAAACAGGATACCAGAAGTCTCAAAGCTCTGTGAGCATGGCTGTATGCAATATAAATGCATTCTAATAAGCAGTCTGGTGGGAATATGGGGAGTGTTGCATAGTGTTAGCACAATTCTGTAGGATAAGAAGCCCAGACCTGCCCAGGGATTACAGTGTAGTTACATTTGAAACAGGGTTATTTCCCAAGCACTTCACTTCAAGAAAACAACAACTTCATTTGACCAGGACCCATAGGGCTCTGGTCAAAAGTAGTGGACAATGTAGGGAATAGGGTGTCATTTGGGATGCAAAAAAGGTTTAACAGATCCATGTTGTATCCCAGCGGGCGTCTGGTAGTATCATTTTTGTTTCCAAGTCAATAGGTGTATCAAATGATTGCCTGGATATCGCCGCGGGCTTAATGTATGTTTTATATATCCAATAGAGCTTCAGACGGACACCAAATGTATTTTATTAATGGATTCCATCAGGCTGTTGATGAATGGCATGTCTGGGGCATAATGATGGTATTGGTTGCATGGGCATGCCTCAGCATATGCCTCTTGACACTCCAATAGGGAAGCCGTTTGTTTATTCACCATCCCCTGCTGTCAGGAGCAAACTTGAGGTAAATTGTCAACTGCAGTGGAGAGTCAACATTTAATCTTGAGCAAGCCATCGATGACAGTGTGTTCAGGTAAATACCACGGACAGGAAGGACAAAGCTGACAGCCCACAAAGCATGTAACTGAAGGTCAGGGGTCAACTGACTGCAGTATGTAGTCGCTCTCAAAACTGGGTTGTTAGCTTTACGCTTGGCTTTTTTTGCCCAATGGGCTTCAAGTGTTTCACTTTGAATCTATTCAGAAGTGAGTATATTACATAAAATATGTGTGCCACAGTAGGTCCTGTTAAAAAGAGTATCCCTGTAGAATACCACTTCCATCCTTTAATCTAACCTGTTTTTTAACCGTCATTGCTCATTTTCAGGTGCTATTTCAAACGCCTACTGTTATTATGTCGAACTTTAATCGAGCACCATAGTTGCTTCTCTTGCAAAAATGTATTTATCATCCTATCTTTGCCTCCCTTGAGATGAACAGAACTCTGTATGCTCCGCAGCCCAGTACAGCAGTGTAACTTAAAAACACACTGCCGGCAGCGACACAGCGAGAGTACGATAGGGTGAGCGGAACAGAGCAGAAAAACTCCAGTGAAATCAATGCTGACACTTATCGCCACTTTGTATGCAGACAGTCCTCCTGGGGCAATCACGTTTGCTTTGTGTTTACTTGTTTACCTCGGAGCGTTAAGAAGACTGCAATTGGCCAAACTTTAAGAAAAAACTGCGTCACCCCATGGCCATATCTCACCTGTTATTATACACATTACGATGTATGGCACATTTCCATCACAATCGCTAAGAGGCTGTTTGTTTTGAATGGTTCTGGTGCTGCTTAATGGGGTTTTAATCTTTGCTGTATTGTTCAGTCACAGTGTGTTAGCACTGTTATTATTGCGCTGGCCATGTCTCTTTTCTTCCTCCCTGTTTGACTGACGTACTTAGTAGAAAACGACAAAGACGACTGGAAACCTTGGAAGAAGAAAATAAGACATCTTTTTTAAGAAATAAATAAATAAAATCCCAGATACATGTTTCAAGCTTTGTATTTCCCCCTCTCTCTCAGGAGGAGAGAGAGAGAGTTTTATTCTATTTAATGGCCTGTGTACACACAGTTTTGAGTCAGGCGCAAATACAAATTCCATACCCAGAAACAACACTGGCAACACTGGCTCTGGAACACCAAAACAGCCTATTGGCTACTGCTGCTGCTAAGGAGCACCGCGGTTTGAACGGTTGAGTTTAATGGGGTTTCCACGAGGGCAGTAACACGGTTCACAAATAGACCAAAATAAAACCTGTAAAGAAACAACATTGGTTGATCTGGCTGTGTTTTATGCTTGTGGGCTACTGTAATACACTTCTTTATGTTGTGAGGAAGTAAAGGAGGAAGTATATGCTGTAAAAGAAATGCTGCCTTAGTTGTAGGCTACCAAATCAAACTAGGTACTGAAATGTATCAAAAGTGTATAATTATCAGGGGACAGTCCTTACAACATTGTTTTCTTACATTAGTAGGAATGTACAGTATAAGGAAGATGTTATTGAGTGCAGTACTATGATCTAGCTTATTTTGTCAATGCATTATTGCAACAATAACACAACTGCTTCTGCCGGTGCAATGCCTAAAACAATATATGATGCCCATCGGGGGTTTGATTGTGAAGTACAACATGTTATACTACCAAACATAATACTCAGGTTGAAGAAAAACTGCCAAGTGTAAAGGAAAGGGAGAGAGGTCCTTTTTCACCACAAAAGGAGCTAAAAACGCAGGCGAGAGAGCATCAATGCACACTCCAGCTCTTGCTGTGCTGAGCTTTTCATTTATTCACTTCACCCCTGGTTCTGGTGAGTAGCCATGGTGATCCCTGCCTCTGCTCTGAGAAGGCCTCAGTGTGTTCACCCACCGCCCTACCCCCCCTCAAATCAGACGGGGGGGGGGGGGGGGGGGGGGGGGGGTGGTAAGGAGCATTAGAGACCATGATCCTCTCTAGTTCCCTTTGCCTTTGTTCGGGAGTAGCTATGTAGTTACCATGCCTCCTTAGAAAAGCACACACTCACACCACACGTACGCCTGTAAACAAAACACATACATGTTGAAAAACACATAATTACTGCATGAACAATCTCATTACAATAATTTCACAGCCAACATCTGCTTCATTAGCAATGTACCTGTATATACAGTAAAAATATACACATAAAGGAAACAGCCAGTGAAGAACTGGTATATGGACGGTAATTAACAAAAACATGTCATGTAAAAGCTAGACTATGCATTCATTTAGGTACCATTGTGGGTCCTTAGACTTGTATGTGTAATGAAGGAGTACTGGTAGCACCAATAAGCTCTGGGAAAAGGGGGGCCGATACTGGAATTAGTGTTACATTATAATTTCTTATTTACTCTGTAAGTGCAAAATCCTTAGATGTAATTGGAACTCATTGCATTGTTTTTTCATTGGATGTGTCTCCGATTAGGTTTAAACATGTTTAAAAAAAACAATATGAAAAGTAACTATTAACCACCCAAAAACCCTAGAAAAATAAAGCAATTTACCAGGGGTAACAGGTTGCTACAGCATCTTCGAACAACAGCAAGCTCGTGTAAATTGTAACTAAACAGCATGGAGCATACCACAGTGTTGGTGCGACTGTATTTACCAATGACTGTATATACTGTATGAATGGACAGAGCCTTCAATCAAGCCATCTATCATGTGACACCATTCATTCCTATGTGAAGACTCAACAGTACATTGAAGCCAAGTGAAGTCGGATAAGTTGGCGTCTCATGGAGACATAACATGCGCAGTTTGAGCTACTCCAGGAAGTGACGCTGAAAGCTCTCAGTGCCCCCCCCCTCTCATTGAGTTTGAAGTTGAAGGCAGACCAGGGTACTGTAGGCTGCCATTGGCAACTCAATTATTCTTAGAACTTGTTCTGTGTGCGATTTTAAAATAATTGGTTCAATGGCATATATCTGGTGTATTAGAAGCAATAATTGGTACCATGATTGTCTTCAAAAATGTTCTGTTTACATGAAGATTGCCATTTTTCCATTCACTATAATGGGGATCCTGTTGTCTGCTATTAATGCCTGCAGTAAGACGGTCGGCCTTGAACTTCCGTGGCATCAATCAAATAAAATCTAATTAGAACTGTCACATCCTTCGTAAACATACGGTGTAGACTAACAGTGAAATACCTACTTATAGGTCCTTTTCCAACAATGCAGAGTTAAAGAAAAAAAATGTAATAAAACATTTAAAAAGTGACAAGAGGAATAAATATACAGTAACAAATTACAATAACAAGTAAAAATACCATGGCTACAGTGCCTTCAGAAAGTATTCACACTCCTTGACTTTTTCCACATTTTGTTGTGTTACAGCCTGAATTTAAAATCAATTAAATTGAGATGTTTTTGTCACTGGGCTACATACAATACCTCATAATGTCAAAATGAAATTCCGTTTTTTTAAATTATATGCTGAAATGTCTTGAGCCAATAAGTATTCAACCCCTTCGTTATGGCAAGCCTAAATAAGTTCAGGAGTAAAAATTTGCATAACAACTCACATAATTAGTGGACTCACTATCTGTGCAATAATACTGGTTAACATGATTGATTTGTGAATGACTACCTCATCTCTGTACCCCAGACGTACAATTATCTGTAAAGTCCCTCACTCGAGGAAGTGAATTTCAGACACAGATTCAACATCGAAGACCAGGGAGGTTTTCCAATGCCCGGCAAAGAAGGGCACCTATTGGTAGATGGGTAAAAAATGTAAAAGCAGACATTGAATATCCCTTCAAGCATGGTGTTGTTATTAATTACACTTTGGATGGTGTATCAATACACACAGTCACAATAAAGTGACAGGGATCCTTCCTAACTCAGTTGCCGGAGAGGAAGGAAACCAGTCAGGGACTTCACCATGAGGCCAACGGTGAAATTAAAACAGTTACCGAGTTTAATGGCTGTGATAGTAGAAAACTGAAGATGGATCAACCACATTGTAGGTACTTCACAATACTAACCTAATTGAAAGATTAAAAAGAAGGAAGCCTGTACATAATAAACACATACCAAAACATGCATCATGTTTTCAACATGGCACTAAAATAATACTGCAAAAAAATGTGGAAAGCAATTCACTTTTTGTCCTGAATAGAAAGTGTTATGTTTGGGGCAAACACAAAAGAACACATTATTGAGTACCACTCTCCATATTTTCAAGCATAGTGGTGGTATGCTTGTAATCGTTAAGGACTGGAGCTAAGCACAGGCAAAGCTCATAGGAAAACTTGGTACAGTCTGCTTTCCACCAGAAACTGAGAGATTAATTTACCTTTCAGCAAGACAATAACATAAAACACAAGGCCAAATCTACACTGGAGTTGTTTACCAAGAAGATAGTGAATGTTCCTGAGTGGTTGGTTACAGTTTTGACTTAAATCTATTTGAAAATCTACGGCAAGACCTGAAAATGTTTGTCTAGTAATAATCAACAATCAATTTGATAGAGCTTGAAGAATTTTGAGAAGAATAACGGGCAAATGTTGCACAATCCAGGTGTGGAAAGCTCTTAGAGAATTATCCAGAAAGACTGACAGCTGTAGTCGCTGCCAAAGGTACTTCTGCAAAATATTGACTCAGGGGTGTGAATAATTATGTACAGTTGAAGCCGGAAGTTTACATACAGTACACCTTAGCCAAATACATTTAAACTCAGGTTTTCACAATTCCTGACATTTAATCCAAGTAAAAATTCCCTGTCTTAGGTCAGTTAGGATCACCAATTCATTTTAAGAATGTGAAATGTCAGAATAAAAGTAGAGAGATTGATTTATTTCATCTTTTATTTATTTCATCACATTCAAAGTGGGTCAGAAGTTAACATACACTCAATTAGTATTTGGTAGCATTGCCTTTAAATTGTTTAACTTGGGTCAAACGTTTCGGGGAGCCTTCCACAAGCTTCCCACAATAAGTTGGGTGAATTTTGGCCCATTCCTCCTGACAGAGCTGGTGTAACTGAGTCAGGTTTGCAGGGCTCCTTTCTCACACACGCTTTTTCAGTTCTGCCCACAAATGTTCTATAGGATCGAGGTCAGGGCTTTGTGATGGCCACTCCAATACCTTGACTTTGTTGTCCTGAAGCCATTTTGCCACAACTTTGGAAGTATGCTTGGGGTCATTGTCCATTTGGAAGACCCATTTGCGACCAAGCTTTAACGTCCTGATGGATGTCTTGAGATGCTGCTTCAATATATCCACATAATGTTCCTGCCTCATGATGCCATCTATTTTGTGAAGTGCACCAGTCCCTCCTGTAGCAAAGCACCCCCACAACATGATGCTGCCCCCCCCCCCCCCGTGCTTCACGGTTGGGATGGTGTTCTTCGGCTTGCAAGCCTCCCCCTTTGTCCTCCAAACATAGCAATGATCATTATGGCCAAACAGTTCTATTTTTGTTTCATCAGACCAGAGGACATTTCTCCAAAAAGTACGATCTTTGTCCCATGTGCAGTTGTAGTCTGGCTTTTTTATGGCGGTTTTGGAGCAGTGGCTTCTTCCTTGCTGAGCGGTCTTTCTGGTTATGTCGATATAGGACTCGTTTTACTGTGGATATAGATACTTTTGTACCTGTTTCCTCTAGCATCTTCACAAGGTCCTTTGCTGTTGTTTTGGGATTGATTTGCACTTTTCGCACCAAAGCATGTTCATCTCTAGGAGACAGAACGCGTCTCCTTCCTGAGCGGTATGACGGCTGTGCGGTCCCATGGTGTTTATACTTGCGTACTATTGTTTGTACATTTGTGGAATGGTTGAAAAACGAGTTTTAATAACTCAAATCTAAGTGTATGTAAACTTCCGACTTCAACTGTAAATGAGATACACTACATGACCAAAAGTATATGGACACCTGCTCATCGAACATCTCATTCCAAAATCATAGGCAATAATATGGAGTTGGTCACCCCTTTGCTGCTATAACAGTCTCCACTCTTCTGGGAAGGCTTTGCACTAGATGTCAGAACATTGCTGCGGTGACTTGCTTCCATTCAGCCACAAGTGCATTAGTGAGGTCAGGCACTGATGTCGGGTGATTAGGCCTGGCTCGCAGTCGTCGTTCCAATTCCTCATAAAGGTGTTCGATGGGGTTGAAGTCAGGGCTCTGTGCTGGCCAGTCAAGTTCTTCCACACCGATCTCAACAAACCATTTCTGTATGGACCTCGCTTTGTGCACGGGGGTATTGTCTTGCAGAAACAAGAAAGGGCCTTCCCAAAATTGTTCCCACAAAGTTGGAAGCACAGAATCATCTGGAATGTCATTGTGTGCTGTAGCATTAAGATTTCCCTTCACTGGAACTAAGGGGCCGAGCCTGAACCATGAAAAACAGCCCAGACCATTATTCCTCCACAACCAAACTTTACAGTTGGCACTTTGCATTGGGGATGGTATCATTCTCCAGGCATCCTCCAAACCCAGATTTGTCCGACCGGACTGCCAGATGGTGAAGCGTGATTCATCACTCCAGATAATGCAATTTTTACTCGCAACCTGCTTCAGCACTTGTAGGTTGCATTCTGTGAGCTTGTGTGGCCTACCACTTCGCAGCTGACCCATTGTTGCTCCTAGACATTTCAACTTCACAATAACAGCACTTGCAGTTGACCGGGGCAGCTCTAACGAGGAAGAAATTTGACTAACTGACTTGTTGAAAAGGTGGCATCCTATGACGGTGCCATATTGAAAGTCACTGAGCTCTTCAGTGAAGCTATTATACTGCCAATGTTTGTCAATGGAGATTGCAGGGCTGTGTACTCGATTTTATACACCTGTCAGCAACGGATATGGCTGAAATAGCGGAATCCACTAATTAGAAGGGGTTTCCACATACTTTCGTATATATAGTGTATTTCTGTAAATGTGCTAACATTTTTTAAAACATGTTTTTACTTTGTCATTTTGAGGTATTGTGTATAGATGGGTGATTATAAAAAAGTTTGATCCATTTTGAATTCCGGTTGTAACAAAACAAAATGTGGAAAAAGTCAATAGGTATGAATACTTTCTGAAGGCACTGTATATACAGGGAGTACCAGTATTGAGTCTTTGTGCAGGGGTAAGAGGTAATTGAGGTAGATGTACACCACCGGTCAAAAGTTTTAGAACACCTACTCACTCAAGAGTTTTTCTTTATTTTCACTATTATTCTACAATGTAAATAACAGTAAAGACATCAAAACTATGAAATAACACATGAAATAATGTAGTAACCCAAAAAGTTTGGGTGACTACATGAGATTCTTCAAATAGCCACCCTTTGCCTTGACGACAGCTTTGCACACTCTTGGCATTCTCTCAACCAGCTTCACTTGGAATGCTTTTCCTTCACTCTGTGGTCCGACATCAAAAACTATCTCAAGTTGGTTGAGGTCGGGGGATTGTGAAAGCCAGGTCATCTGATGCAGCACTCCATCACTCTCCTTCTTGGTAAAATAGCCCTTACACAGCCTGCAGGTGTGTTGGGTTATTGTCCTGTTGAAAAACAAATGATAGTCCCACGAAGCGCAAACCAGATGGGATGGCATATCGCTGCAGAATGCTGTGGTACCATGCTGATTAAGTGTGCCTTGAATTCTAAATAAATCACTTACAGTGTCACCAGCAAAGCACGCCCACACCATAACACCTTCTCCTCCATGCTTTATGGTGGGAACCACACATGCAGAGATCATCCATTCACCTACCCTGTATCTCACAAAGACACGGCGGTTGGAACCAAAAATCTCCAATTTGGACTCCAGACCAAAGGACAGATTTTGACCAGTCTAATGTCCATGGCTCGTGTTTCTTGACCCAAGCACTTGACCCAAGCAAGTCTCTTCTTATTATTGGTGTCATTTAGTAGTGGTTTCTTTGCAGCAATTTGACCATGAAGGCCTGATTCACGCAGTCTCCTCTGAACAGTTGATGTTGAGATGTGTCTGTTACTTGAACTCTGTGAAGCATTTATTTGGGCTGCAAATTCAGAGGCTGGTAACGTCAATGAACTTATCCTCTGCAGCAGAGTCTGGGTCTTCCATTCCTGTGGTGGTCCTCATGAGAGCCAGTTTCATTATAGCGCTTGATGGTTTTTGCGACTGCACGTGAAGAAATGTTCAAAGTTCTTGAAATGTTACATATTTACTGTCCTTCATGTCTTAAAGTAATGGTGGACTGTTGTTTCTCTTTGCTTATTTGAGCTGTTCTTGCCATAATACGGACTTGGTCTTTTACCAAATAGGGCTATCTTCTGTATACCCCCCTACCTTGTCACAACACAACTGAATGGCTCAAACGCATTAAGAAGGAAATAAATTCACACCTGTTAAGGCACACCTGTTAATTGAAATGCTTTCCAGGTGACTACCTCATGAAGCTGGTTGAGAGAATGCCAAGAGTGTGTAAATCTGTCATCAAGGCAAAGGGTGGCTATTTGAAGAATCTCAAATATAAAATACATTTTGATTTGTTTAACACTTTTTTGGTTACTACATGATTCCATAGAGTATGTGTTATTTCATAGTTTTGACATCTTCACTATTATTCTGCAATGTAGAAAATAGTAAAAATAAAGAAAAAATGTGTAGGTGTTCTAAACATTTGACCGGTAGTGTACATATAGCTATAGGGGTGACTAGGCAACAGGATATATAATAGACAATAGCAGCAGCGTGTGGTGTGTGTGAGTGTGTATGTGCGTGTTGGGGTGTCAGTGTAAGTATGTGTGAGTGTGTGGGTAAAGTCCAGTGTGTGTGCATGGAGCAAGCGCAATATAGTTTTTGCAAAAAAAGGTCAATGTAGGGTAGTCTGGGTAGCCATGTTATTAGCTATTTAGCAGTCTTGTTTAGCAGTGTTATGGTATGGGGGTAGAAGATGTTCAGGGTCCTGTTGGTTCCAGACCTGGTGCACTGGTACAGCTTGCCATGTGGTAGCAGAGAGAACAGTCAATGGCTTGGGTGACTGGAGTCTTTGACAAAACATTTTTGCCTTCCTTTGACACCGCCTGGTATAGAGGTCCTTGATGGCGGTCGGGTGTCTTGCAATTGCTGTACCAAGAAGTGATGCAGCCAGTCAAGATGCTCTCAATTGTGCAGCTGTAGAACCTTTTCAGGAACTGAGGGCACATGACAAATTTTTTAAGCCTCCTTAGGGGGAAGAGGAGCTGTCATGCCCTCTTCACAACTGTGTGGGCATGTGTGGACCATGTTAATTCCTTATTGATGTGGACTCCGAGGAACATAAAGCTCTCGACCCACTCCACTATGGCCCCAACGATGTGGATGGGGGTGTACTCGCCCCTTGGTTTCCTGTAGTCCACAATCAGCTCCTTTGTCTTGCTGACGTTGAGGTTGTTGTACTGGCACCACACTGCCAAGTCTCTGAACTCTTCCCTATAGGCTGTCTCATTGTTGTCAGTGATCAGTCCTACCACCATTGTGTCGTCAACAAACTTGATGATGGTGTTGGAGTCATGCGCAGCCATGCAGTCGTGGGTGAACAAGGAGTAGAGGAGAGGACTAAGCACACACCCCTGAGAGGCCTCCGTGTTGATGGTCAGTGTGGGCGGATGTGTTGTTGCCTACCCTCATGGCTTGGGGGCGTCTCATCAAGAAGTCCAGGAAATCCAGGGGTTGCAGAGGGAGGTGTTCAGTCCTGAGCTTAGTGATGAGCTTGGATGGGACTATGGTGTTGAATGCTGATCTGAACAGCACTATTACATAGGTATTCCTTTTGTCCAGGTGGGTGAGGGCAGTGTGGAGTGCAATAGAGATGGCATCATCTGTGATTCTGTTGGGGCGGTTTGTGAATTGAAGTGGATCCAGGGTGTCTGTGTTGATGTGAGCCATGACCAGCCTTTCAAAGCATTTCATGGTTATAGATGTGACAGTTACAGGGCGATAGTCATTTAGGCAGGTTATCTTGGAGTTCTTGGGCACGGGGCCTATAGTGGTCTGCTTGAAACAAGTTTGTATTACAGACCGGGTCAGGGATAGGTTGAAAATGTCAAAGAAGACACTTGCCAACTGGTCAAGGCATGCTCTGAATACGCATCCTGGTATTCCGTCTGTTGCGAATGTTAACCTGTTTAAAGATATTACTCACATTGGCTACTGGGAGCCAAATTACACTGTAGTCTGGAACAACGGGTGCTCTCATATATGGTTCAGTGTTGCTTGCCTCGAAGTGAACATACTGTAGAACACAGGTGTCAAACTCATTCCACGGGGGGCCGAGTGTCTGCGGGTTTTCGCTCCTCCCTTATACTTGATTGATGAATTAACATCACTAATTAGTTAGGAACTCCCCACACCTGGTTGTCTAGGGCTTTATTGAAAGGAAAAACCAAAAACCTTCAGACACTAGGCCCTCCGTGGAATGAGTTTGACACCCCTGCTGTAGAAGGTTTTTAGATCATACTGATGATCCATTGTATGGTCATACTATGGATCATTTAGCTATTTGATAAAAAATTTAGAACACCTTTAGGTATAAAAAATATATATATATATATTTGGCCTTTACTACTAAAGCCCATAGAAACACATTCTATAACTCATTCATAAATGGCAAAAAGGACAGTCAAAAAATATATCATAAGAAACAAGGTTTTGAAGTGTCTGTCCTAAATCAAGGCGATATAAATAAAATTCATATTATTTCACATATTTACCTCTTTTTTTGGGTAGGCACAAATCTACCTTCATACCTTCCAAAAGTTTGCAGCCCAAATGGTTTAAACGCTACCAAACAGAAGTTGGTGCATAAACAGTACCGACTTCAGAGGAGTCTCCTGACACATTTAGAGAGGTCGTAGAGCAAAACGGAGAACACCATAAAGTGATCATAATACACTGAACCAAAAAATAAATGCAAAATGCAACAATTTCAAAGTTTTACAGAGTTATAGTTCAGAAAAGGGAATCAGTCAGACTAAATAAAATCATTAGGCCCTAATCTATGGATAGCACATGACTGGAAATACAGATATGCATCCGTTGGTCACAAATACCTTAAAAGGAAGGTAGGGGCGGGGATCAAAAAAATAGTCAGTATCTGGTGTGAGCACCAATTTCCTCATGTATCGTGACACATCTCCTTCACATAGAGTTGATCAGGCTGTTGACTGTGGCCTGTGTAATGTTGTCCCACTCCCCTTGGCTTTGTGAAGTTACTGGCTATTGGCGGGAACTGAAACACGTTGTCCTACACGTCTATCCAGAGCATCCCAAACATGCTCAATGGGCGACATGTCTGGTGAGTATGCAGGCCATGGTAAAACGAGGCCATTTTCAGCTTCTAGGAGTTGTGTACAGATCATGGCGACATGGGGCTATGCATTATCATCCTGAAACATGAGGTGATGGCAGTGGATCTCGTCATTATATCTCTGTGCATTCAAATTGCCATTGATGAAATGCAATTGTATTCGTTGTCTGTAGCTTATGCCTGCCCATACCATAACCCCACCGCAACCATGGTGCACTCTGTTCTCAACTTTGACATCAGCAAACCGCCAGCCCACACGGTGCCATCTACCCTGTATAGTTGAAACCAGGATTAATCCGTGAAGAGCACTCTTCTCCAGCATGCTAGTGGCCATCGAAGGTGAGCATTTTCCCACTGAAGTCGGTTACGACGCCAAACTGCAGTCAGGTCAAGACCCTGGTAAGGACAGCGAACACCTAGATGAGCATCCCTGAAATGGTTTCTGACAGTTTGTGCAGAAATTCTTCGGTTGTGCAAACTCAGTTTCATCAGCTGTCCGGGTGGTTGGTCTCAGACAATCCTGCAGGTGCAGATTGTCTGAGGTAAATAGATAGCTATGAAAAATGTGGATGAAAACTCTCTTGGTAAACAGTATTGTCACGTTCCTGACCTGTTTTCTGTTGTTTTGTATGTGTTTAGTTGGTCAGGACGTGAGCTGGGTGGGAATTCTATGTTGTGTGTCTAGTTTGTCTGTTTCTATGTCAGCCTAGTGTGGGTTCTCAATCAGAGACAGATGGTAGTCGTTGTCTCTGATTGAGACTCATTATAGGAGGCTTGTTTTGTGTTGGGATTTTGTGGGTGTTTGTTACCTGTCTCTGTGTTTGTGTTCTGCACCAGATAGGTCTGTATCGGTTTTGCACATTTGTTATTTTGTATGTTGTTTGTAGTGTTTCACTTGTTATTTTATTAAACATGTTGAACACTAGCCGCGCTGCACTTTGGTCCAATCCTTGCTACTCCTCTTCGGATGAAGAGATGGAGGAAGCCCGTTACAAGTATTGTCTGCAGCTTATCATGAGTTATAAAAACTCGATACACTTCCCTTAACATTAGAGATCACGCACCAGCTGTTGTTAACAAAGAGACACCCCCCCCCCCCCCCCCCTTTGTCTTGACGATGCATATAAATATCAGCGAGATGTACAGTATATCCATGTCATCGTTCAGCCACAACTCTGAGAAACATAGGATATTACAGTTTTTCAGGTCCCGTTGATAGGATGGCTCATTCAGTTTTTTTTCTCCAGCTATTGCAGGTTCGCGAATAGAACGGAGGACAATGGCGGCCTATTTGTTTATCGACGTAGTCTCGTCAGGAGGCCGCCTCACCTGCCTCTATTTTGCCGCCGCTTCCTCTTTTGAAACCAGGGGATTAGGGCCTAGTCCAGAGTAAGCAGAACTTCCAGAGCTGCCGACTCGATGAAGAGGACATTTTCGTACAAATCAAGGTTAGTTAGTTATAGGAAATGATGGCGGAGACATTATGTACAAAACATTTTAAGATCTGTGTAGATCCACTGCACGCCAAGAGCCACTGCACGCCATCATCCTGTATTCGATGAGAGGGGGCGGTCGTTCCCCCTGCTATTTACACATCAATATCTGGGTGACAGTGAGCAACATGGGCTTTCTCTCTTATGTTGACTGATCATCCTATAGAATCTCATGGTAAATTAGCTTAATCCCATAATAAAGTGACATGTCATAGGAGACAATCAGGTAAGGTTATACGAGATGTCACAGTGTGCCAGAATGGTGCGGCCAGGTGCTGGCCATATCCATCACTGTGGTAACATCAAGGTTATCATGGGGAAGACATTGCCCTGTGATATAGAAAGCAAATGAACGAAAGTGCTATTAGGTCGCGGTTTCAGAGACGTGTCGTTTGTCTTGAGCTCTCTGAGGCGGTCACTAACTAAATAGGGGGTTCAAATAATATTTGAAACCATTTCAAATACTGTATCTGGGCTTGATTGAGCTTGCCTGGCGCAACTGAAACAAAACAGTTAAATATTATTTGAATCCATGTCTGCCGCAAAAACACTACAGGATATGAGCAGGTGGTTATATTTCCAACTAATTTACAGCTAATCTGTCTGTTTCCCCTATCATGACTGAATGGTGGCAAATACTGATTTGACTCTCATATCAAATGACTTGGTGTGAGGAGAGAAATATTGAAAGCTTTTTAGAGGATCTAGGAGAGTGTCTCTTGCTTGGTTGTAAGGGTGTAAAGGAGATAACGTTTCCCTTTTTAGATTCAGCCCAATTTAAAAATTACACAGAGACAGACTCGGCGAGGATAAAGCAAGCCTCGCTGCTCTCTGGCTGCGCACATGAGCGAATCATCTTTCCATCAAAGTCAGAAATGATTTTCGGAATTCTGCCTTTCTTCAACGTCAGGGAGACTTCATATCTGCACCTGCCCGCCAAGTCATCCTAATGCCTCAGAAAGCAATCCCAATTACCACAGTGGAAGAAAATTGGATGGGAACAACTAGAACATTCTCCACCTTAATTAGAGCGCCTACTTCTTACTCTACCAACCCATTAACATTAGCATGATTAAAAGCGTCGGTAGTATATAAGACGAGTTGCCCACTTACCCAAAGGCCAGAGGATTAGCCAACAACACCATATGAATCAGCCAAACATTTTGCGACAGATTTTACTGCATAAAAACAAAGCCCAGGGTTTTGAATTAGCCATATGTCACCAGGTCTAGCTGTTAATCTCATTAGTATGAATGGTTGGTTGGATTTTTGGTGATGTGTGTGTCAAGCTCACTGTTTGGCTCAACTCAGTTCTACCTAATGCACTTCAACTCTATGACACCACAATGCTGCTGTTGGGTCTAGCATGGAGGCTAGTCAATGTAAGGAAATTACATAAATGCTAATTCTATCTTCTTGTATTGTATTGCCGACTCATGGAAAATGCATGTCCGCTCCCTTGCGGTGTCATTGGAGGGTTTCTTTTAGTACAAAGTGACTGTTAGTGAGCTGTGAGCTGTCAGTGGTGGGCTGTATTACTTCCCAGAGGAAAAAAAGGTCACCCAGATATTGTATCTAAGGAGCCTGTTAGTGGGAAAAAGAGCTTTGATTCCCTCCCCCATAATTCTTCGAAAGGGGGATGCCTATTCATGCTACCATTCTGTGTGCTATGCATCTCTGGGTTGGGGGGGGGGGGGGGATAAAAGAGAAAAACGAAAAGCGAAAAGGCTGTCCTGATTACCAGCTTGATGACTTTCATCTGAGTCGATGACAAATTGCCACGGTGGCAAGACTGACAAAACGGGGGGGCACTAGATTAAAAGGCCTGGGAGGTACTCCTGCATGTCTTTAATTAACAAACACATGTCAAGGGCGACTCCGAAAGAGAGCCTGATGATGCCAAAGTGAATAACATGAGCAATTTGATTAAATGTAATTTCTGTATTTGAAGGTTGTTGGACGAGCAATAGAGTGGGGACTGCACTAGGTACACAAATACACACACAAACAAGTATTCTTTTGAACTTAACCACATGATTTGGGGTACTTAGAGTACTATATAGGTAGAGAACATATTGTGTGTACATTATTGATTATTGACTGTTGATTATTGATTGTAATTATTGATGAATCTGTTCTGAAGCCTTTGTGATTTAAATAAATATTGTATTGTTATAAATCAATGTGATATAAATTTACGTCCCACTGGTCTACTTGGGGTTAAACTGGAAAAATATTATTGCTCAAGTTTGTTTACACTTGTTGTCACAAACACACTCGAGCCCTCTCGAATACTAAAGTGTTTAAATAGTAGAGCTTGACACACATTATTTTGATTAAAAACCTGTTGGTTTAAGGGTGCTTATCACTTCAAGCACTTTCAAGTGGCCACTCCACAAAGATGATATCAATAGTTCTTACTTAGGCCGTATTCACTAAATATACTTGGATGGAGACTGTCAAATAGGTCCTGGTGAGAGAGGTCAGCAGAAAACTGGGTCACCATCCTAAATGGCACCCTATTCCCTATATAGTGCATTATGTTTGACCAGGAACCATATACATAGGGAATAGGGCAGGGCCGGCTCCAGACATGAGCGACATAAGCTGTCGCTTAGGGCCCCACATCCCAAAAGGAACTCAGTTGGGGTTTCAGCTTACTGTTGTGAGAGTTAGAATAGTACAAGGTGCAAGTTCAAAATTTGGTTGTGCATCAGCAATTTTTCTTTTGTTATGTCAGTCACTGACATCACTCAATTAGCCATGTCAGTTAACACTTTTTTAATTGGTATATTAGTCTAGCCAGCTAGCTAAACTTGTTGTAATCATGGCCGAATACCGACAAGTCACACAGGGCCCTGACCTCCAAATTACAGAGGGCCCTGATCACCCAATGGCAAAAAATGGGTAGAATTGAAGGTAATTTGTTATACAAATATAACTTTTTTTCTCCACCCCATGGCAAAAATGTGCAGAACTGCAGAAAACGTACAGTTGAAGTCAGAAGTTTACATACACTTAGGTTGGAGTCATTAAAACTTGTTTTTCAACCACTCCACAAATTTCTTGTTAACAAACTATAGTTTTGGCAAGTCGGTTAGGACATCTGTGCATGACACAAGTAATTTTTCCAAAAATTGTTTACAGACAGATTATTCCACTTATAATTCACTGTATCACAATTCCAAACTCATTGTAATCATGGCCGAATCAGGCACGCAAGGCACGTGCCCAGGGGCCCTGACCTCCATAGGGCCCCCATTGATTTTGTTTGTCACGCTCACTCAGCTATCGCCTACAGCCAGCCCTGGAATAGGGTTCCATTTGGGACACAACCTGAGTCAGAGATTGAAAGAGAAAAAAAATGACCTATTACAACAGACAGTCTTGAATTATGATATACTTCTACTGTCCACATGTAAATCCACACACACCACCACCGCCAAGAGCCCATCACAACGGAAACCTATAAGACTATGCTAACAGTGCAGAAGAGTGTGGAGCTAAGTGTCTCTATTTGTTTAGTTGAGAAGGCTATGACTAGAGGATCCCCAGTGATGTGACTGCAGCTGCCATAAAGCCTGATGCATTCCAGTCAAAGGATGGAAAATAAGCACTGTGACTTATCACAAGGTAGGTAAACAGGCTCTCTGTACGGTGCCCATATTAAGACAGCCTCAGAGTCACAAGGAGTTTAGGTAGGTAGTGACAAAACATACCCATTCAGTCACTGACATGGAGTCTCAAAGTTCAGACTACAACACAGCAATATCATAATTGATTGATCATACTGGAATTCATCATGAAGTCAGATCTACGCAGTACACACATTATCACACACTTGCTGGGCAGAAATGTGCACACAACCCAAGACAGATATCTCAGCTACATAAAACTAGGCCCGACTGAATAAACATATTGGGTCATTGGGGATACACTCTGTTTGTTTGAAACACCTTCCAAATCAGCCCATTTGGTAATTCTATGGGAATGGCAACCTTAAAGGGGAATTTCACCCTGGGGGAATCTGGGCTTGCTTTCATCATGTCTGAGGCATTTCTAGGACAGTGAGATGTGTTTCACATATAATTGCCCAGGAAGAAGGCAGGTCAAGACTTTGCGCTCTGAATGATACACCCTATGACGACTTACGTTGTATTGATGGGGGGAGCGAGATCTAAAAATACATGTAGTCCTGCTTTGTGGAATTTTCCGAAGACTCTATGTTATACTGATCGCACTATACATGTTTTTGGGATGTACGTAGATGTGGTCGTCCTTTTTCGATAGAGCTATTGGAAGTCTTTCAGCAATGTTCCTATCGGCGGATTCAATGCTAAATGTACAAGCAGAATTTTTCCCCAGCCTTTGAAAGACTACAACTTGTGTTGGGTGGTGCTTCGTGCTCTGGCCCCCATCCTTCCCGCAAGGTGGGATTTTTTGAAAAGGAGGCAGACACTAACAACAACAATCCTTTGGGGGAAACTGAAAGAACTGACCTTCAAGTGATTCCTCTCATCAACACGAATTTGACAAAGGAACATCTACAGTTGAAGTCAGAAGTTTACATAAACCTTAACCAAATATATTTAAACTCAGTTTTTCACAGTTCCTGACATTTAATCCTAGTAAGAATTCCCTGTCTTAGGTCAGTTAGGATCACCACTTTATTTTAAGAATGTGAAATGTCAGAATAATAGTAGAGAATTATTTATTTCAGCACATTCCCAGTGGGTCAGAAGTTTACATACACTCAATTTGTATTTGGTACCGATACAGCCTGTAATCGAACCAGGGTCTGTAGTGACGCCTCTAGCACTGAGATGCAGTGCCTTAGACCACTGCGCCACAAAGGTGCTTCAACAAAGTACTGAGTAAAGGGTCTGAATACATATGTAAATGTAATATTTCAGTTTATATATATATTTTTTTATTTGCAAAAAATTCTAAAAACCTGTTTCTGCTTTGTCATTATGGGTTATTGCAGGCCTGGGTAATTATTTTCAATGGAGAGCCACATTAGAATATATTTTTGCCATTGTGGGCCAGAATCATATTACAGGATTATGTGTTGATAGATATATTTACTGTAAATCACATCCAGATATGCTTTTTATTTTACTTTTTTAACATGCACAGAAATAAACCATATCCATGTTCTCCTTTTGGTAGGTATTTTCATAATTAAACATGCAATGAACAACACAGAGGGAAAAGTACACTGTTCATTCAGCACCACGGACAGAACTCTTGTTAAAACTCTTAATGATTAGCCCCTTTTTTTAAATGTTCACCTAAAATGACCTACCCAAGTCTAACTGCCTGTAGCTCAGGCCCTGAAGCAAGGATATACATATTAATGGTACCATTTGAAAGGAAACACTTTGAAGTTTATGGAAATGTGAAAGGATTGTAGCAGAATATAACACAATAGATTTGGTAAAAGATAATACAAAGAAAAAAACAACCATTCTTTTGTATTTTTTGTACCATCATCTTTGAAATGCAAGAGAAAGGCCATAATGTATTATTCCAGCCCAGGTGCAATTTAGATTTTGGCCACTAAATGGCATCAGTGTATGTGCAAAGTTTTAGACTACTAGCAAACAGTGAGGAGAAACAATAATACAACAATTTACTGTTGTAAATCTCAAAAACTGAAGCTGGTTTTACTATAAAAAAATGTGCCTAAGCATGCCTGATAGACTTGGCTGAAGGTAGATACTACCTACCTAGGCTCATTTGTGCAGTCTGGTCAGTGTGCAAAAGCTGAGGATTATGCCATATTTCTTTCTATTTGGCTAGATATTGTTGTACATGTAATCTCTGTACCTGTGCATATGTATGCATGTTCAACTAGTCTAATGTTGCTGTCTCGGTTCAACTGTTGTTCAAACTGTATAATCTTATTGTTTTCATCTTACAGACAATATTGTGTGGTGCCTGGGCTTCTTCCTGGAGTGGATTCTAGGTACAGAAAGAGAATTCCTTTGCCTCCGTGTGTCATTGTAGCATAACTGTATCCTGTGAACTGTATCCCTCTCAAGGGATTAGACATTATGCTGGATTTCAAGCAGATGGCAGTTTGATCATGACAACACTCACATACTTACTGTATGTTTCTTCGGAATGGAAATTTCATCATGACCACCTATCCCATCATCTGCTGATAACCAGTTCTCTTAGCTATAGATTATTACACCAGATAATGTGATTTAACCAAATATTTTTGGTATCCATTACTGGGAGGTACAGGATAGGTACTGTTTGGTGTAGCACAGAGAATCTTCGACCAACCTTAGCGATGCCGTCTTTGTCCTTGATTAGGGGAAACAGGAGTCTCATAAAATGTCCGTGTCCAGTTGCAGGGGGTCAGTTTGAATTTAGAAAATGCTCCGTTCTACTTTTTTGCTCCATAAAGTAATCCAACAATATGTGCGCTGCCATCTTGTCTATTTCATGTATTCTCACTGTCTGTTCGAGACAGATCTCTGTCATCATGGCATGCAGCACTTTGGGATGGACACCCATCTGTCTCGACCAATGAGAGAAGACTTGAAATAGACAAGATTTCGGCAAAAATCTTTGCGTAAATCACATTATCTGGTGTAACAATCTGTAACTACAGTTCTCTGCACTTGTGTGTCTCTACACCTGAGACACATTTGGACACACTGAACTGTACTACACTGTTCATACAATTTTTGGGGTATGTTACTTTTACCATATAACATTGTTGTTGAATACCCAGTTCTCTTGAGTTAGCATTAAATAGTGTACACTCTGCTATTTTAGATTTTTATAAATAAACAAACATTCTTTGGTTTTCTGAATGTCTAGCATCTGTTTGATGCTACAGAGCCCTATACAGCTTATATAAATATCTTCTGTGAATACATAAGGGCAGACAGATTTTGAAGATTGATAGAAAATATCCATATTCATTTAGGGCTCTCCAACCCTGTTGCTGGAGAGCTACCATCCTGCAGGTTCACTCCAACCCTAATCTAGCACAGCTGAATCTAATTATCAGCTAGTTGATAAGCTGAACCAGGTTAGTTTCAATTGGGTTTGGAGCGAAAACCTACAGGAGGGTAGCTCCACAGCAACAGGGTTAGAGGCCCCTGTTCTACATGGTCTTATGCTGAGCCATACTGGCTGTGTTTACACAGGCAGCCCAATTCTTATCTTTTTTCCACTAGCTGGTCTTAATTACATCAGGTCTTTTTCAGAACTGATCTGATTAGTGAAAAAAATATCAGAATTAGGCTGCCTGTATAAACGCAGCCATAGTCCTTTATCAGGCTTCGGTACACTGGCAATGGTGGGCTGTGGAAGCTTAGATTCTGTGTGCTTATGGTGATGGGCTTGTCCTGTCTGCGGAAAACGGCCAACTGGATAAGACTGCCGAAAGTGGTGTAGGGCTTCTTAACCTGTTGGGGATGGGGGCGCTGTTTAGACTATTTATGCTAATGTGGCTAATTTTTTAAACGGCTTCCCACAAAATCCTTGATCGTACAATATGCATATTATTATTATTATTGGATAGAAAACAGTCTATAGTTTCTATAGGAGTTGAAATTTTGTCTCTAAGTGGAACAGAGCCCATTCTACAGCAATTTCCCTGACATGGAGTCAGATTTGAGAAATGTTGGCCACTTTTCTGAAGTCAGTTAAAAGGGCACTGTCGTTGCTATGACTATACGGACACTTCTTACGTCTTCCCCTGGATGCCTTTACGTGATGACGATTCCAACGGGCTCGATTGCGCGTTCACAGGCCCTACAAATGAAAAAACTCTGAAGCTAGTCATTCTTTGGGAGCTGCGTAACGCGCGTGGAAGACACCGACCCTCTCCTGTTCCAAGCGTTAGTTTAGCCTGTTATATTTCTCCGGTCATCTTTTCACTCGTTATAGGAGTTACAAACATCATAAAGTAGTTAATTTAAAGCGTTTTATAGCAATTTATTTCCGTTTAGTGCGATTTTGGGACATTTATTTTTGCAACGATGTGAAAAGTTGGGCATGCTTTTCAGTTCATCCCGAACTCAGTTGACATTTCCACATGGCAAGAGGACAGCTTTCCACCAAAAGACGATTTCTCCCAAGAAAGGATCCTTTGCCCAAGATACTGATGGAAGAACAGCTCAAGGTAGGACATTTTTATTATGATAAATCGTGTTTCTGTCGAAACATTTTAGTGGCTTAGGACGCCATGTTTTTTGACGTAGCTTCGCTTGGCGCAAACTGTATTGAAAAGTAAGGATAAATTAAAAAATGTAATAACGCAATTGTATTAAGAATTAAATTGTCTATCAATCCCTGTCCACCCTATATTTTTTAGTCACGTTTATGAGTATTTATGTATAAGAGTAGATCACTGTCTAAGTGGCGCAAGGACGTTTTCTTTACCAGCTTGTCTACATTTCACATTGTCTAACCATGATTTTGGTGGCTAAATATAAACATTTTCGATCAAACTGTATATGCATGTTGTAATGTGATGTTACAGGAGTGTCATCGGAAGAATTCTGAGAAGGTTAGTGAAAAAATTAATATCTTTTGGCGATGTTGACTTTTATCGCTCACTTTGGCTAGAATCAATGCTGGGCTGCTAATTGCTATGTGCTAAGCTAATATAACGATTTATTGTGTTTTCGCTGTAAGACACTTAGAAAATCTGAAATATTGTCTGTATTCACAGGATCTGTGTCTTTCGATTCGTGTATGCTGTGTATTTTTACGAAATGTTTGATGATTAGTAGTTAGGTAAACACGTTGCTCATTGTAATTATTCTAGTCCATTTGTGATGGTGGGTGCAATTGTAAACTATGCCATATACCTGAAATATGCACTTTTTTCTAACAAAACCTATCCCATACCATAAATATGTTATCAGACTGTCATCTAATGAGTTTTTTTGTTGGTTAGGGGCTATAAATATCTTAGTTTAGCCGAATTGGTGATGGCTACTGGTGTTGGTGGACAAATAAAAGATGGTGGATTATGCTAATGTGTTTTTAGGTAATAGATGTACATCTTTACATATTGTGTCTTCCCTGTAAAACATTTTAAAAATCGGAAATGTTGACTGGATTCATAAGATCTGTGTCTTTCATTAGCTGTATTGGACTTTAATGTGTGAAAGTTAAATATTTTAAAAAAATATTTTTTTTGAATTTCGCGGCACTGGTTTTTCAGTGGGGGGGGGGGGGGGGGGGGTGCCGCTAGCGCCACGCTGATCCTAGACAGGTTAACCCCCAACTGTTCAGTTCTCTTGCAGAAGATTTGCGGGTACTGCATGTCTCCTGAAAAGGCATGGTTATGGTGTTAGCATTTTACTCTTTTGGTGGAAGGGACCATGAGGTGCCATGAGGAGAAAAGGCACCTCAATCGCACTCATACACAATACATTTACTGTCTAAGTACAACCCTGTACAACCAAAGCCCCCATCTCAATGTATTATCTGTAAGCCTCCTCCAGCCCATTGACTTTCACAGATCATTCTTGTCAATAGTAGCCCTTTGCAGGGGAATTTTGTAGACATGTCTTTGTATTGTGTTTTAACCTGATGAGGACAGAGGGCGCTGTTTTCACTTTGGGGCAAAAACGTGCCCAATTTAAACGGCCTCGTACTCAATTCTTGCTCGTACAATATGCATATTATTATTACTATTGGATAGAAAACACTCTCTCGTTTCTAAAACCGTTTGAATTATATCTGTGAGTAAAACAGAACTCATTTGGCACAAACTTCCTGACCAGGAAGTGGAAAATCTGAAATCGATGCTCTCTTCTGGGTCCTGCCTATAAATGGACATGATACCTATTAGTATGCATGCACGTCATACACCTTCCCCTGGATGTCAAGATGCAGTGAGAGAAGAAATGGAGTGTTTATCTTGGTCTGAGATGGAATACGTCCTCTTGGAATGACGTGTCACCCATTTCCTGTTTTCAGGAAGGCGCGAGGTTGGACCTGGATTTGCCTTCTGAATAGCTTTCGTTATAGACGACTAATATCTCCGGCTTTGATTTTATTTGATACATGTGACAATATCATCGTAAAGTATGTTTTTTCAATATAGTTTTATTAGATTATTGAATTTTTTTCGGGACGTTAGGCGTGTTGCGTTGTGTGCCTTTGTTCAGGAAGGAGAGCTTCGCGCCACTTTGCTAGCTTTCCGTGCTAATTGACTGGAGAAGAGGACATTCTAAATCCAAACAACGATTGTTCCCGACAAAGGACCCCTTGTACAACATTCTGATGAAAGATCATCAAAAGTAGGACCCATTTTATGATGCTATTTCATATATCTGTCGAACATGTGAAATAGTCGTTTGCGCCCAGATTTTGGGTACTCTCTCGCTATACCTAAGCTGGATGTCGTAATGAAGTTATTTTTAGAATTCTACCACGGCGATTGCATTAAGAACTAGTGTATCTATCATTTCCTATACAACATGTATTTTTTAGTAACGTTTATGTATAGTTATTTGGTCAGAATAGTTGAGTGCCATAAAAATATCCGCACATTCTGGGAAAAAGATGCTACGTTAGCACAATGTATAACCACTGATTTCAGCTCTAAATATGCACATTTTCGAACAAAACATAAGTGTATGTATAACCTGATGTTATAGGACTGTCATCTGATGAAGCTTATCAAGGTTAGTCAAAAATTATATATCTTTTGCTGGTTTATTCCCTATCGCTAACGTGCCTTGATGAATGAATGCGGTAGTGTGGTAGGCTATTGTAGTAAGCTAATATAATGCTATATTGTGTTTTCGCTGTAAAACACTTAAAAAATCGGGAAATATTGGCTGGATTCACAAGATGTTTGTCTTTAATTTGCTATACACCATCGATTTTTCAGAAATGTTTTATGATGAGCATTTAGGTATTTGACGTTGGTGTCTGTAATTACTCTGGCTGCTTCGGTCCTATTTGTGACGGTAGCTGTGATGGTAGCTGCAATGTAAAACTGATTTATACCTCAAATATGCAAATTTTTCAAAAAAAACATAGATTTATTGTATAACATGTTATAAGACTGTCATCTGATGAAGTTGTTTCTTGGTTAGTTTGGTTGGTTCCTGGTTAGTTAGGTTGGTTTTGTGCATGCTACCTGTGCTATGAAAAATGTCTGTCCTTTTTTGTATTTGGTGGTGAGCTAACATAAATATATATGGTGTTTTCGCTGTAAAACATTTAAAAAATCGGACATGTTGGCTGGATTCACAAGATGTTTATCTTTCATATGCTGTATTGGACTTGTTAATGTGTGAAAGTTAAATATTTCAAAAATATATATTTTGAATTTCGCACCCTGCACTTGAAGTGGCTGTTGTCATATTGTGCCCGGCTTCGGGCTTGCAGCCCAAAGAAGTTAAACAGTGAAGAACAAACAAAAACATATTGCCTAGAGAAATCCTGAAATTATTGTGTGTTGGTCGTTCGAAGTTAACAACGCCATTATTTAAGTTTGTGGGCACACTCCCTCTACCTAGCGGGCGGTATCAGCATTCGCTATGAATACGGGACTTTGTTGTTCACAAATACACAGGGAGTCGAAACTACCTGATTCTACCAGTGAAATGAAAATGTGCTATTTCTAGCCTGTGGTTTAGATAATTGTTTATGATTAAAAAAAGCTATGTTTTTTATGTAGAATTTACTATATGCCGTGGCAGAGCCAGGGTGAAATTGCCATTTAATATGTATATCACCCACTCTGAAATTTGATCAGCGCTCAAACCGTTTACCAACGTTTGGTGGCTAACATTGTTGAATGTGGCCTTTATTAAAAATCATAGCCTAGGCGTGAATGGCTTTGGTGATGAGGCTGTGATGTCGCCGCATCTCCCGTTGTACTAAAAAGTTCCTTCTTAGATTGTATGCTCTTGCCCAGAGTAAAGTATCTTCTAATTTTAGCTTCAGTATATGATTAGATTCATTTGTCTGCTAATTGATGAAATAGAAAATTAAATAACTTATTGATTTGTCGGTGTGGCTGGATATACTGAAGTGTCACAGAGAAGCTAATACATTACCAATAGGGTTAACTCCAGGGAGTAAACACTATGTGAATAACTGTGAGCAATGTACAATGTACATTCAAAAAACAATAAGATAAGAAATAATGAAAACAATGGTCCTTATTTAATCAAGCTGTATGGAGGTAGATACCTGCCAAAACATAATGTACACATGGCAGAAATCTATCCCCATATACTGAACGCAAGCATATGTCAAAAACACAATATTTCTTGGGGTTCAAGAGTGCATGTTTGGAATAATGTCCTCAACAGAAGAATGGCAGTGGGAATCAAGTAGAATGCCAACCGCATTTAAATTCAAACTTGCTTCTCGCTGTTGGAAGAATGGTATTTTTTATCTCAGTTACCTGTTTCGATTGAATAGGGCTCAAGGAGTCATTCAGCAAACACAAAGACCTGAGTAATATTGTCTGTGGATGTGGATAGCTCAGGCATTAAAGTGAATATGACTTCTGTGACTCACTCTCAATGTTACAAAATAAATGTGTGAGTGAAACTTGATACCTGTGACTGAAAGAGAACATAGGGGATAATAATTGAATTCTCATTTACATAGTCTTCCATACCACTACAATCCAAGTGGATAATAACCAACTCAAACAAGCAGTACCACTTCAAACAATAAGATACCTTAAACCTCAACATGAGACAGCCTTGGCCTTAGGGAGGGAACATGTTTGATGTGTACACACATTCCCTGTAGAAGTGAATGCATTTATCCCCTGTCGAAGAAACACAGTAAATCATTCTATCGACTTAAACATTCCTTCTGTGGGATTTCAGGAACAGTCACACAGAACTCAACAAGAACCTTAGATCATAGTCCAATCCATTTCTGAATCATCCCATAGTCTTTGCTTTGCCTAGCTAGCTGCAGCCAAGGGCATAATTTACCGCTGCCAGACAATGGACTCATCTCCCCCACTGAAAATGAATGGGCCTCATTCCAAGAATAGGATGACTTCACACAAACTCTTTCCAACAAACCACTTCAGGACACAACTTAATTCAGGCTGAAGAGGCAAGAATAACACCTACAGTATTGACAGTGAAAGAAATAGTCTGACATATCAATGCAAAATCAAAGCAAGACAACACTGAACTGTCGATACGATAGCAAGTATTCACAACTTGTGAATTTTAAAGAGATAATATATTATGTAACAGGCTGCCAGCATATACCTGAAAGACTCGCTGACGATGTGGATCAATTTCCAAAATGGTTTCTATTTAATAGTGCATTATACAACATGGCTTCCTGGTCCGGTATTTGATACACCCAGATCAAACTTGTTTAATTACAAACAGACACTTGTCTGAAAATTAATGTTGACACCGTAATCTGATTAGTCATTCCATGAAAAATGACGCCTCAAATTCAGTGTCTAATTCTATTTAGAGGGAAAAAAGCTAATGACAGGGCAAATTCACTCCTAATCATCTCAAGCTATAGTGTAATTGGGACTCGTTTCAGGAAACAAGGCTTATGTCGAGCATCCCTACTTCACAGGAGAGAAATTTGAACGTAAACATTTTGTTTTAAAATTAAAATGTTTTTTGGGGGGGAAGAAATGCCTTCTGAAACATGTGAACTTTCATGTGCTTTAATAACAAACATATGCCATTTGTAAATACAAATACAATTGTTAAATTACGAGCGTAGTTGTTTTAGCCACGGAAAAAGTGAGGAACCTTCCCGCTAGCCATGGCTGAGATAATGGATGGGCTGGGCATGCCCGAGAGATGAGTTCGGATTGGTCTGCCATGTTGCACGCTTCTGTCTATAACATGAGCTGCTCAATATGTGTAGGTAATCCTTTCTAACGCAGCTTTTTTGAACAATATTACGAAGAACTGCAAAAGTGTTGCTAATGCTCTCCACTTTCTGGAGGACTGAGGTTTGAAATCAGTGGAATGACCAGTGGAAGCAGAGTATGATAGCTAAGGAGGTGGAGAAAATTCAGGCGTTTGATTGCAAATATGTGGAGAGAGTCGAAAAGAGACAGAAGGCTGTTGTATAAAACACCTGTCTCCAGATTACATCTTCAAACTAAGGACAACCAAGGTATCCATGACAAGGAGGGAGAAGTGTTCATCCCTATACACACGTAAGAGAGTCTAGCTAGCTACATTTTCAAATATCATACTTTTCTAATTTTGTCAGAAAGTAATTTTCATTGCAAGTTAAAGCGTACCGTTAGCTAGCTAGCTAATGTTAGCGGGCTGGTTTGCTAGCTAACATTACGTGTATGATTTGTGTAGTAATATTATTCGTATCTCAGAGCCATTTGCATTGCTAGTAATAGCCTAATGTTAGCTAGCTAGCTAACATTGAACCTAGTTGGTTATCTTTAGCTACCTGTAGATTCATGCAGGGTAGTAACATTATGAGTTAGGATTATGGTTCATTGTTTAGCTAGCTAGCTAAATGTCTAAACAAAAGATTCCACTATACAAGTAAACATTTCACTGTACCGTTTACACCTTCTGCATCCTGTGCATGTGTAAAAAATAAACTTAGATTTTATTTGATATAGTGTGTGTTCACCAGAGATGTTAATGTGAAGAACAACATGGCCTGCACCAAAGTCAAATAAGGATATAACGTTAGGCCAACGAGACAGTGTCCAAGTTCTATAATTCTTCGGTAGAATACCCTGCTTTTATTTCGTCACACTCACAACCGTAAGCTATTTTCTGTAATTAGCTTGCCATTAAATTATAAATAATGATCTTGTTTTGAGTTTATTTTCCTGTAATAATGAATACAAATGAGCTCATGTTAAGACGTTGTCAGCTATATGATATGGTAATTATTTGAACTGGCTAGCCAGCTAACTTAACGTTAGCTAGCTAGCTACCTAATAAGCTAGAAACTAACCAAAACATAGTTTAGAAAGTTGCTTTTAGTTGCCTGGTTTGCTAGATTGACATATACAACATACATTTTAAAACGGATGGTTTACTGGTGTTAAAATACAACAGTTATGCTATTTTGGACCACCATGCTGCTGATGTCATGCAGCCACTTTGATACATCAGCTGATGTAAGAAGGGCTATATAAATGCATTTGATTTGTTGTTTTTGTGTTTATATTTTTTTTAAACGACAACGACAAGTTTCATGTCAGACGACTATAGAATGTTCATGATGTCACTGTGACAAATGTATACAAACATGTCAATAGACCTAGTATGAACCAGCCTTTAGTCTTGATATCTTTGGTTGTTTAGTACACTACCGTACTCACTCTGTTTAGCACATTGCCTCACATGTGAATCCTTACAGAGATTGGTGGGGTGTAGACAAAGAAGAGCTCTCCAGTAGGTGTATTAAAACATTCAAGGGCCATTTTCTCAAAATGGGGTTACTAGTTAATCAACTTTCAAATCAGAATTACTTTCTCATTGTTCTATAGTGTATGATATACCATTTTCTAGCTCTACTTTTATTCAACGTTAAAAAAACTACTTAAATGTTGCTACATAAGACCAAATCAACCCTGTCTGTCACAATTTTGTGTATTTTAATCATTCAAATAACTTATTTTCTTGAGGCCCAACAGCTATGAAATAAATTATAAGTTGATTGATCCAAAGTCTCCCCTGAGCCAACATTGTCAATTTTTCGGAAGATAACAGGCAAGACCATGTACAAGGCACAGTGTGTGTGTGTGTGTGTGTGTGTGTGTGTGTGTGTGTGTGTGTGTGTGTGTGTGTGTGTGTGTGTGTGTGTGTGTGTGTGTGTGTGTGTGTGTGTGTGTGTGTGTGTGTGTGTGTGAACTTGAATTGAAGCATAATATACATTCCCTTTGTCTTTGTTGTCATACATTACTTTCAACAAAAGGCTGAGGACACCTTATCAAAAATTCAAGGTCTTACTAGTTTGGATCCCTAAAAGTCAATATAGAACTTCAACAATTTCAACAACTCAATCCCCTACCTCTAACCATACCCCAAACCATAATATAACCTATGATAAACAAACAATTCCCAAGACACACCATCCATCCCTCTTGGGCTCCCTTCATATGAGCAAGATACCGTTTTACTAGGGGGCATCAAACAAACTAGAATGGAACTAGTCAGCAATGATTTAGCTCTTCTCTCTACCTCTGTTTCTTAGCAACCCTACCAGCTGTGTACCATAAAGTGGAAAAATCAAGCCCAAAGGATGCTTCTCGTGGCAAGGTGATAGGTCAACAGTGATCCTCTGCTCTGTACCTTGCACTCTCATTCCCCAGGGGACATACCTGCCTCAGCCCCCTAAAGCCCCGATGTCTTCTGCCCCATCTCTCAAGACAAAGAGAAGTTAAATAGTTTCTTATAGTGTGTACACTGACGCATCAGTCACAAATAAAGGGTGAAGTGAAAGAGTGTCTGCGTTTTATACTGTATTTTGGAGAAGACTATCAAAAAAAGTCCTAACAGAATATTATTTTTCTGCCACAACTAGTCCTTTAAAAGGTGCACCACTATCAGCATCTATTTTCGTTCCCTGGATAATAGCATAGTGTTGCCTTCCAAACCCCCACTAACACAACATTCCCAGAGGCCCCAGGCTCCATGATGAGCTCCCCCACTCCCATACCCTCTCCCTGGGGTAGTTCCTAGGATATGATGACCCCCCCGTCAGCTCAAATTCTCTCATCTTCCCTCCTCTTTAGCTAGCGCATGCGGCCCCTTCCACTAGCCAGCTTTGCCTCCCTGTTTGTGGTAAATGAGTGGAGATAGTGATTAGATAAGATTGGGACTGACCCCTCAGTGGAGGCATGGTGTAGCATACCGGGCTCTATGACACTAATCTATTTGAAAGGGAATCTCTAACAGAATGCTAATGAGGGAGCTAGCATGGGTATCATCCTGTGTGTGTGTGTGTGTGTGTGTGTGTGTGTGTGTGTGTGTGCATGCGCGAAAATGTAATGACTTTCGCTATAGGCTTAGTTATTGAAGTTTATTTGCCACCAGAGTAGGAATGATTCAGCCAAGAACTAAAGAGGGAAAAACATTTCGCATCGCAACTGGTGGTGATCAGTAAAACCCAAGTTGCAGATCCACTTGTTTTCAAGTTACAGACTACATGTTGATAGAGCATGTGTACTTTGTACTTCGTGAACTCAGTACAAGTCTGCTTTAGCTCAAATTTCCAGCTGCTCATCCACAGATGTTTTCCGATCTCCTGCCTCTCCTTGTGCTTCTCTATTCACATGGACAAAGGCCCATAGTTGTGTGTTTGGCAGGGGAAAGGCTTCATAATACTGCCCTGAAAGCAGCCATTAAAGGAAGAAAAGGGAAATAAGTCCATCCATTAATTGGATGGTTATTCAGGCTTTCAGTTTCTGAAAACAGGCTCTAAAAATAAGCTAGATGCAGCACAAGGGTCCTGTCTGTTGTGCCCTACGATGGTCCATTTGACGTGAACGGGCGCTCTGCTTGCCCCGAGGGTTGATGGGCAAAGCACTGTAGCCACTGAAACGTGAACAGACCTATGGGAAAGGAGGACACTGCCATGGTAGGAGCTCATCAACAAAGTCAGTATAATATTTTTCAGAAGTTTGTAAAATTGCTCAGAAACTGTGATTTCTGTACACGTTCTGGTAAACACAGACAAGACACAAAATGAAAGCTTAGAGATAAAAGTTGACTCAACTAATTAGGAATAAAAGTGATACCGAATTGCATGCCTACTTAGATCACTAATTCAGCCCAGACTCCACACTGGTACTTGCAAATATTTAGTAACTCGAACACCCTGTGCACAAAACGATAATCACCGCACATAATCACTGCAATTATGTCATGTTTACCACCGAGCATCTGTTAAGTGTAAGCACTACTCCGACAACACCATTCCCACTTGCTTAAATATGCGTCACCAATTTTCAGACGACACTGTGTAGTTTTGAGTCTTTAATGTATGTTTTTGCCGGCTTGCTGTGACTGCAGCTGATTCTAGGCCAGTGCACTTACCCCAGGCACAGTGCCAAGGCATAATGAGACATTTGGTTCTGAATTTCACAATCTGACAGAATCCATTAAAGCCAAGCAGGGCTGCAGATGCAGCAGCGGCGGGATCAGCCAGGCCAAAGTGATGACTTCCCATTTCCCCCACATTATATCATATATCCCCCTGCTTCTGCTTAGACAAATGACCAGATCCAACTAGGGGGGTCTGTCGGATTGTTTGCACACAGATGCCAAATTATGGCTATCCATGGCTGGCAGAGTGGCACTATTGACTCAGTATACATCATTATTAAGAGGGACTTACTGTGTAATAACCAACAGCCGACCAGTGTTGAGATATTCTGACTCAAGCATTGCATGTACAGAAATGTCCAAAATGATGATGATTAAGATGATTATGTACAAGAAATCACACTACATTATTTTGGGATTATCACTGTTATTAATTTTGGCAATTCACATAAAGACTGATAAAATGCAATTCCACCAATCAATCAAAATATGTTGCATCTAGTAGTGGCCACTTTGTTTCTTTGAGTGCAAGCATACATATCAATATGGAGACACAATAAGTTCTTCTTCATTACATAAATAGGAGGACTATCACAGCAAATTCTCCAGTATTAAATTAATACTGAGAGTGTTAAATCAACACTGAAAGAGTGGGACCATATACACACTGGAACCAGTGTTAAATTAATACACTACTTAGTGTAAAGCCTATTCAAATATTTCCCAGAGTGCCTTGTCCTTTGAGTGAATTCTAGAGTTACCAACCATGACTATAATTTTTTTGTGACAGATACATGGTTGTTGAATTCATTCCTTTCCAATCCTGTGGCCTTCAAAAAGTGAGTTTCTATGTGAATGTTATCATTAAAATTAAACTTATAAATTACAATAAATTACATATCGCACACTGATTATTTAAAGGCCACATCAAGTAGAGTTTGCAAACTTCCAGTAACTTATCCAAAATACCCAGATATCCTGGTTGAAGGACTCCGGATTCGAGATATCTTCCACCTGGGAGTTCTGGGAAACCTGGGAATTTCAGGAAAGCTTCCAAATTTTTGCAACCCTACATGCAAGTCATATTTTGCTGGATTGCAAAGTGATGTGTAAATCATATTGGAATCCACCCAGAGTTGGCTCGCAAACAGTTGAAGCTCTTCTTCACCTACAACTTGAATTCAGAATGCCTGCCAGACTTAGGAACAATGTAAAGATACTACATTAACCATTCAAACTGGAACAACCATTTCAGTAACGGGTAAAAAAAATTCTAACTAACAGATTAGATTAGTTTGGAAAAATGTATGTTATATATCTTTGTTTAGCATAAGATGTATCAATCAATGTACAAGCAAAAACACATAAAAACAGATAGAAATCAACCTGCAGTAGAGCATGCTTGGAAATATGATAATGACGGGCTTGGTTTTGGTTCAAAGTGAGTTTCAGGCACCTGTATTAGGGGAAAACTAGGCCCTCAACCTAAGGCCTTATGAAATACCTACGGTATTGCATTAAATATATACATGTTTTATGATAACATTCACTTAGGTTCTCACTTGAAGTCCATAAAACAAAAAAAACAAATGAATGCAAAGTTCTGACCTCAGCCACGAGGTCAGAACTTCCTGTCATGTCAGAAACAGTGTCATGACACCTAACGTGACAGTCCCTTTTGCTCCTGGGCAACATGCATCACCTCTAGGAATCAACAGATCTGATTGGTCAGCCATGCGAGGGGGTGAGAAGTTAAGTTTTGAGGCAGGCAAAAATCTCAGATCCTCTTGTATCCTGAAAGATGATTCAAATGGATGAATAATTGCCCATGCTTCTTAAATACCTACAAAAGCTTCCTATTAAAAGCTGTGGACCTTGTCTCCGTTGACACTGAAGAGTGTTAAAATGAAGTGTTTTGTAAAACCAAAACTAGTGGCAACTGAACTGCCACCATTGCGAAGAAGACAAAACCTTCTTGCTGGAGTATTGAAACACATCCTCCTGAGATGTTTTGAAACATTACATGGTGTGTTGTAACAAAACTTAAGTGTGTAACACCTTGGCAGGAACTTGGAGCACTACCAGAAAAGGAATGAAATGAACAGATTGTTGGGCTCCTGAGTGGTGCAGTGGTCTAAGGCACTGCATCTCAGTGCTAGACTACAGACACCCTGGTTCGATTCCAGGCTGTATCACAGTCGGACGTAATTGGGAGTCCCATAGGGAGGGTGCACAATTGGCCCAGCGTCGTCTGGGTTTGGCCGGTGCAGACCATCATTGTAAATAATAATTTGTCCTTAACTGACTTGCCTATTTAATTAAAGGGTACATTTTTTTAATAAGTATATGTTTTTTTTTTTGTCAATTTCAATTTACCCCAGAATTTATGTTTACAGTGTGGCTGTGTGGTTGAGTGGGTAATATTCCAATGAGACTACAATGAAATGTGCCATTTTACTGCCCCGGAAGTCAGGGGTTCAATTCCCGCTTCTGCCTGTCCCACTTTGACTCCTCTGTCTCCTCCTGTTTCTAATCTGTCTAAACAAAGCATAAAGTGTAATTCCACAAAAAAAAATATTCTCCATAGGCCCTTAACCGCAATCAATATTTAGGCTATAGACCATTTGTATTTCTTAACCACTTGATTGTATGAGTGACAGTTTTTTGTGCTTTGATGCTACTATTTCTATAGTGTACAAGCCTGACCGAGTGCTTGGAGGGTAATGAAAAAGGTGCTTTTATGCACTTAACTTTATCGTACTGGAGTTGTACAAGTCAGAGAAGAAACTTTGACTTCACGTACACAAATCTCAGGTTCAACTCAGTGGCCCAGACTGACCTTCTGCACCGCTCTCATTACAACTTTAAAAGGTCAACATTGTACAAAGAAACCAATCAAATGACTAACAAAGACTACAAATAAAGAAAAATAAAATGCATACCACAACCATAGTAAATACACATAATCACTGAGGCCAGCATATGCAGTATACTACATAAAGGCTTCACTGACACTAAGGATACACATTGTGATTTGGCTTCCTATCCATAACATTTCTCCAGCACTCAATGGGAGATAATGGGAGAGTCACAACTATCCTAATTCCTGCTGCTGGAACCACTTATCTAGTTCAGAGACTGTCAGGAAGTGTGTTTGTGAGTGCAGAGCCTGCAAACACATGCAGACCTGAGCAATTATCCTGCAGATGAGCGGAAAGCTGAAACCTGATTTGATTATAAGACCACGAAATTCCTCAAGAAAACAGAAATCCAGGAAATGCAAATGAGGCCCATCTGCCCAATTTGAGCTCAGGCCCTCACTGAGAGGGAGCTGTCTGCTTAAATGTGGTGCTGAAATGAGCTGTGGTTACTGGCACCTGTTGTGAGTTGCTGATACACTAATACAGTTTAAAAGAGAGAGTGCAACATGTAATAAAAATGTTTAAAAACAGCATTGTGTGATTAATGGATCAACTGATCACTTACTCTAATTATTGAAAAAATAATGTATATTTTTTTCAACCTGTTTGGAATGCAATAAACTTGAGAGACAAGCAACACATGACTGAAACATGAGCTTAAAATGACAAATTCTATAAATAGAATGGATGTGTTTAACAAAACAAATAAGCAATCAGAGTGACTTATTTTGACGTATTCTACATGTTTTCCTAGTGATCAGAGTGATGAAATCTTGTAAATTGTTATCTAAAAACATGGTGCAGTTAAACAATATCTATTGTTTGTTTCTCATCCAAACTGCTATATAAATACACATGAAGTGCAAACACTTACCTTGCCAACATACAGCGGTTCTTCACCTGTGTACTCCTCCAGGACAAAGAATTGGTTCCATACCCAGCTGCGTTTGTGCCTGCGAAGCAGCTCCCATGGGCCTCCAGCAGTGTGCTGGGCCTGGTTCTGTGTCCCAGAGGCCCCAGAGGCGGCGATCAACCCCCAGCAGCCCAGCTCCCAGAGGGGAAGCAGCAGTGCCAGGAGAGCACCTGCTCTCCACACACTTCCTGAGCCACACCACCTCATTTAGGCCCCCTCCAACAAGCAACAAGACCAGGAGAGAGAAAAATCACACAGCGGAGAAATGTCAAAACCCTCAGGGCCTGATCCCCACTGTCCTCCTGAACCAATGTTTTGCCAAAAAGAAAAAGAAGAAGACCGTGGATACAACCCTGAAGAAGAGAGTACTTGGATTGAAGAAAAGGGAAAAAGTCAAGCTCTGGGTATTGGAGTGGTGCTGCTGTTCATTGGTCTTGATTGTAGACAAAAGCTGTGGTAATTCCCTCCACTTTGGAGATAGAGGGTTGACATTGGGGGTAGATTGAGGGTCAATGGCGACGGGGAAGCTTGCTTCTTCACCACAGGGGTGGAGTAATTGGCACCTATCAGAACAAAGGGATGAGGAGAGCGAGAGAGAGAGCGAGAGAGAGAGAGTTAGAGAGAGAGGGAGAAACTGCCATCAGCGAAATTGCCTCAGTGACCGCAGTCACTTTAGACACTAAGTAATGTGCTTGCTGATGCAATGATAATTACATTTTTCAACCATTGATAAAGAAATCGAACAAAAATGAATAGACAGTAAATATGGTAAATACAATTAACATAGTATCCTTCAAGGGCCCATAACGTTCTACGTACTAACCTACACTGTACATTCCCATTCCCAACAAAAACCAAATTGAGTGAGGTCAAATGTTAACAAGAATATTGGAGCAAAATGACCTGGCTTATCTATGTACACAAGCAAAGTGATTTCCACATGCAGGGGAAAAAATAGTGGGCGGTAGGAATAACAATTACATGTCGTTCAGCCTTCTTTCGTGCTGAATTCACATTACTGCAGATTTACCTTTTCCAAGGTCGTTATTTTGTTACATTTTCTTTGTAGAAGGGCACAAAGTAATACCGCTATGGTTCCCCACACAACACTAACAAGGCACCTGATCTGTTTGGCAAGCCCTCATCCACAAGATTAAAAATAAATCTGAGCTGTCAGCAACATGACGGACCGGTTCGTGTTCTGACCTCTACTCCCAGCAGTTTGTGTGTGTGTGGACTACGGAGCGCCGTATGAGCATGCAACGCGATCTCCGCCTCAGTCACTCAGCCACCATCATGCTGCTGCATGGGATTGACTACCAACGACCAATCATGCCATTAGGAACTAGTGGAAGTAGTGAAATAGGCTTATGATGATCGATTGTTGTCTAAGCATATATCACACCACATCCCAGCGACACCACCATTGGAGAATTACCTGAGCAGTATACTGTGACTTGTTATCTAGTTGAGAGCAGAGCAGGCTTAGCCATAAAAGAATGTAACGAGAGTGTGAAAACGCAAAAGTCAATCCATTCACTGGGTACATGACCAAATATCACTTGACTTACCAATTCAAGTCAGCCAAAAGAGAACTCACACCAACAAATCCCGAGGACTACTGAAACTGAAAGCGAGCTCTTAAGAAACAGAAACTGAGACACTTGACCATGCATACATCTGTTTCCTCTCTGACCTGTCGTTTTCTCTCCTCCTATAGACTATAGGCAGATGCCTTGGCCAATGGAGATAATTACCTTGGCATGCAATGTCCTCTCTCTTCCCACACAGTCTCTAAGCACTCATTGTGTTTTCTCCTCTTTCTCCCCGGGAGCTAAATAAAAACAGCTAACACCACATCCTGCTGGAAGTCATTTGCTCCGCTCCACTCGTGCCTTAACGAAGTCATTATCAAGTGCTGGTAATTAACACATAGAGATAAATGATGGTATCATGCACTGCTTCAGAAGTGTTTTCATTTCACATGGCTGCGGCTTTATTTTCGGGAGGCAAAAAGAGCAGTGACACTTCACAGAATTTCAACCAGCCTGTTTCCACCTTCACACGGTTATGCTAGTCCTGCTCAAACCTGGTATAAACTGAGATAAAGAAGAGAAGGAGAAGACTAATTAGATGAAATTGCTGCCAACTCATATTTAGCGACATCAATGGTTGTTTCAGTGGAGACATCCTCTAGCAAGAAGGTTCTTTGCAACCATTCAGACCGCAAAGAACCCTTTCCAAGAGAAAGGAATCTTTGAGTAGAAATGGTGCTCCATAGAACCATTGCTCACTTCTAAGAAACAGAGCGCTTTTAAAAAATGTAACTAGGTAAGTCAGTTAAGAACAAATTCTTATTTACAATGACAGCTTACCCCGGACAACACTGGGCCAATTGTGTACTGCCCTATGGGACTCCTGATCACAGCTGGTCGTGATACAGCCTGGGATCGAACCCAGGTCTGTTGTGACACCTCTAGCACAGCGATGCAATGCCTTACACTGCTGCACCACTCAGGATCCCCTGGGTCCCACTTGACCCGCCAACAGACAAACATCTCAAGGTGACCTGTTTGTGTCCTGAATGTGAAAAGCCTAATGATGTACGGAATGGAAAACACACGCACGCGCACACGCACACGCACACACACACACACACACACACACACACAGGGAGAAAGTAAATGCAAGTTCCTGCATCCGATTTAATGGCAGGTAGTGGTAGAAAGTGGAACAGATCTGGCTGGAGGGCAGAGAGAACCAAGAGAGCCGTAGAGGCAGAGGCAGGCAGGTTGAGACTGTGGTGTTGTGTTGAAGAGGATCTGCCCAGTGCAGGGTCAGACTGAGGCGAGCAGACAAATTAATGCTTCTTATTGTGCTTAACCCAAAGCCCCACAGAACGGAACTGGGAATGAATTGTAGGGAGAGTCAAGAGCTCGCTGACGCTATGTGCATCAATAAGAAACAGAAGGAGCAAGAGAGAGAGGGATGGAGAGAGGAAGAGCAGATGTTTACAACCTTCAGTGTACAGGATAAATATCTGTTTTGTTTTGCTTGAAGAATGAAGTTGTCCTTCCACCATTTGCACTTCAGGATATAACAAAAGGATATAATAAAATTATAAAACAAAATTATATAACAAAAGGATATAACAAAAGGATATAACAAAATGATATAACAAAAGGATATAACAAAAGGATATAACAAAATGATATAACAAAAGGATATAACAAAATGATATAACAAAATGATATAACAAAATGATATAACAAAAGCATATAACAAAAGGATATAACAAAAGGAAATAACAAAAGGATATAACAAAATGATATAACAAAAGCATATAACAAAAGGATATAACAAAAGGAAATAACAAAAGGATATAACAAAAGGATAAAACAAAAGCATCACCTTACATATCGCTGATTTGGAAGGTGTTTAGTTGCTTTAAAATACCAGTAGTAAAAGGGAGAAATTAGAGTGTTGGAGAGACAGTGATAAGTAAATATGAATCTGCATCATGTACCAAGGGTCTCGGTCTCTCTCTCTCTTTCTCTCTCTCTCTGAGGTCTCTAATCCCATTTGCCCGCCTCACAATGGGATTAAGAGTGCTTAGTAACCAATCACTAATTTCCGCCCTTTCATATAGCTTGTAGATTTCACAGTGTCTACCGGGGCACAACAAATACACAGCAAAATTGGAAGTGTTAAACTTACTCCCTGTAGTGTTAATTCTAACACTTTTGCTGTGTGTATGCAGTATGCATCTGCTCTTAACAGAGTGAATTTAACACTTTCAAAAGTGTTAAAATGTTAACATTTAGACAGTGTTTCTATAACCCTATACTGAGTAGAAAATGTACACTGGCTGTGTGAAATTCACAATACACTGGAGTGAAATATTAAGGATTTCACTATACACTGGAGTAAAGCAATAGGCATTTCACTATGCACTGGAGTGAACTAATTAGTATTTCACTCTGATCTGGAATTAAATATAAAATGCACTTGCTCTACTGTGGGGTAAAAAACCCACACAATTTCCATCTACAGTGGAATGAAATATAATGAAATGGTATATGGTGTAAAGCCTAATTTGCATATTTCCCAGGGTCCCTTAAAAATGTTTGTGAATTTTAGAGTGGTCCGTGCTATCCGGGATCCTTGGGACTTCCCTACCCCATTGAAGTTAAAATGTAAAATGGTTAAGGTTAGGGTTATGGTTATGGTTAAGGTGACTTTAAGGTTGGGGTTAAGGGTAGGGATGTCCCAAGGATCTGGATTGCACTGACCATAATAGAGTTACCTACCATGAATGTACTTCACCAAGCGAGTCCTTAGGCAAATGTTATTAAAAAAAATTAACTATGACAATATACGTTACGTATTACAAGGTCTTATTTTGATGTCCTCTAACACAGCGGTGTCAGGAATCTCCTGGTTTATAGACCACATCAGGCCTGAATGTCACATTATGTTGACTTGCAAATTAAAGCATAATTCCGATTGGAATCCACACAGATTTAGGATTGCCAACAGTTTGTATTTTTATTCATCCGCATTCAGAATGATTGTCAGGACAATGGAAATTGAAAATGGAGACTACCTAAACCACTTAATCTGGAACAACCATTTCGGTAACAGGTGCAATAAATCGAACTAACTGATTGGATTAGTTTAGAAAAATAACCTACCCGCAGTAGAGCATTCTGTGAAACATGATAATGATGCTCGTGGTTTTGATGGGACTGTTTTACTCACCACAGTGTAAAACAATAACTATGCTCATGAACACCAACACCAACACTGAGGCTTCTTTTACACCACTGAGTGTTAATTTCACTCTTACAGAGTGAAATTAACTCCTGAATCAACACTAGAAATGTAACACTGAAAAGTCAATACTGGCCAGTTGTCTGTGTTAGTTAAAATCTGTAAACACTTGCATTTCACTACTCCATCTTGGACCCCTTGTCTGATTGCAATGGGCTCGTATAAGCTCAGTAAGGTTAGTATGGGCACTGACTTTCTGATATGCAAACAGAGAGAGGTGGTTCAAAGAAACCACTGAGACAACTCCCTCCCGGAATAACAGAATCTTATAATCCTGATGTTTTACTGAAAACGCAAGAGCCCTAAGGAGTACATTACAGATGCTTGTTTTTCTATAGCTGATTTGGAGCAATTTTCAACCAAGTCACTGTGTATTTTGAGGGAACAAGTTGCACTGCAGCATTCCGATCACACAATGGCAAATCACAATCACGTCTTGCCATAGAATGGACTGTAAGGGTCTGGTGATAAACACTGCATAACAGACCCATCTATAGGTTCTTGGTAGAATCCTACCCCTTCTCAATTAATATTTTTTTCTAAGAGTGTAACCAAGTGGGACAACCCACAGTAAAGGGTTCAGTGTGGAGGACCATTTGGAGCATCTATTTACACTACCGTTCAAAGGTTTGGGGTCACTTAGAAATGTCCTGGTTTATGAAAGAAAAGCACATTTTTTATCCATTGAAATTACATCAAATTGATCAGAAATACAGTGTAGACATTGTTAATGTTGTAAATGAGTATTAGAGCTGGAAACGGCTGATTTTTTTATGGAATAGCTACATAGGCATACAGAGGCTCATTATCAGCAACCATCACTCCTGTGTTCCAATGGCACGTTGTGTTAGCTAATCCAAGTTTATAATTTTATAAGGCTAATTGATCATTAGAAAACCCTTTTGCAATTATGTTAGCACAGCTGAAAACTGTTGTTCTGATTAAAGAAGCAATAAAACTGGCCTTCTTTCGACTAGTTGAGTATCTGGAGCATCAGCATTTGTGGGTTGGATTACAGGCTCAAAATGGCCAGAAACAAAGAACTTTCTTCTGAAACTCGTCAGTCTATTCTTATTCTGAGAAATGAAGGCTATTCCATGCGAGAAATTGCCAAGAAACTGACGAACACCAGTCTCAACATCAACAGTGAAGAGGCGATTCCGGGTTGCTGGCCTTCTAGGAAGAGTTCCTATGTCCAGTGTCGGCATTCTTTTGCCCATCTTAATTTTTGATTTTTATTGGCCAGTCTGAGATATGGCTTTTTCTTTGCAACTCTGCCAAGAAGGCCAGCATCCCGGAGTCGCCTCTTCACTGTTGACGTTGTCACGTTCCTGACCTGTTTTCTTTTGTCTTGTATTTATTTAGTTGGTCAGGGCGTGAGTTGGGTGGGTTTGTCTATGTGTGATTTTCTATGTTGGGATTTTGTGTTCGGCCTGGTATGATTCTCAATCAGAGGCAGCTGTCAATCGTTGTCCCTGATTGAGAATCATACTAAGGCAGCCGGAGTTTCACGTGTGTTTTGTGGGTGTTTGTTCCTGTGTCAGTGTTTGTGCCACACAGGAATGTTTCGGTTTTGTCACGTTTGTTGGTTGTTTTGTATTTTGAAGTGTTTTGTTGACTTTCATTAAATAATGAACACTAACCACTCTGCGTTTTGGTCCTCTCCTTCTGTCAGCGAGGACAGCCGTTACAGAAACACCCACCACCAAAGGACCAAGCAGAGTGGAAAAGGGCAGCAGCGGCAGCAGCGGCAGCAGCGGCAGCAGCGGCAGCAGCGGCAGCAGCGGCAGCAGCGGCAGCAGCGGCAGCAGCGGCAGCAGCGGCAGCAGCGGCAGCAGCGGCAGCAGCAGCGCAAAAGGGAGAATTGGACATGGGAGGACGTTTTGGAAGGCAAGGGTTGCTACACATGGGAGGAGATCCTGGCTGGAAAGGATCGCCTCCCATGGGAACAGCTGGAGGCAGCTCGGAGAGCAGAGGCAACCGGAGAGAGGAATCGGTGGTATGAAGGTACGCGGCTAGCACGGAAGCCCGAGAGTCAGACCCAAAAATTTCTTGGGGGGGGGGGGGACACGTGGAGTGTGGCAAAGCCGGGTAGGATACCTGAGCCAACTTCCCGTGCTTACCGTGGAGTGAGAGGGCGTCGTACTGGTCAGACACCGTGTTATGCGGTAAAGCGCACGGTGTCCCCAGTACGCGTGCTTAGTCCAGTGCGGGCTATTCCACCTTGCCGCACTGGCCGGGCTAGGTTGGGCATCGAGCCGGGTGTCATGAAGCCGGCCCAACGCATCTGGCCTCCAGTGCGTCTCCTCGGGCCGTCGTACATGGCACCAGCCTTAAAAATGGTGTCGCCGGTTCGCCAGCATAGCCCAGTGCGGGTTTTTCCACCTCGCCGCACTGGCAGGACTACGGGGACCATTCAACCTGGTAAGGTTGGGCAGGCTCGGTGCTCAAGAGCGCGTGTCCTCCTTCACGGTCCGGTTTTTCCGGTGCCACCTCCACGTACCAGCCCTCCGGTGGCAGCTCCCCGCACCAGGCTGTCTCTCTGTCTTCCTTCTCCAGTTGCTCCCACCTGTCCAGCGCTATCAGAGCCTTCCTCCTCTCCAGCGCAGCCAGTGTCTGAACTGTCTGCCTGCCCAGCGCTGTCTGAACTGTCTGCCTGCCCAGCGCTGTCTGAGCTGCCTGCCTGCCCAGCGCTGTCTGAGCTGTCTGCCTGCCCAGCGCCGTCTGAGCTGCCTGCCTGCACAGCACCGTCAGAGCTGTCCGTCTGTCCCGAGCCGTCAGAGCTGTCCATCTGTCCCGAGCCGTCAGAGCTGTCCGTCTGTCCCGAGCCGTCAGAGCTGCCCATCTGTCCCGAGCCGTCAGAGCCGTCCGCCAGACAGGAGCAGCCAGAGCCTTTCGCCAGACAGGAGCAGCCAGAGCCTTCCGCCAGACAGGAGCAGCCAGAGCCTTCCGCCAGACAGGAGCAGCCAGAGCCTTCCGCCAGACAGGACCAGCCAGAGCCTTCCGCCAGACAGGAGCAGCCAGAGCCTTCCGCCAGACAGGACCAGCCAGAGCCGTCCAGCCAGGACCAGCCAGAGCCGTCCAGCCAGGACCAGCCAGAGCCAGCCAGCCAGGAGCTGCCAGAGCCAGCCGGCCATGAGCAGCCAGAGCCGCCAGCCGGCCATGAGCAGCCAGAGCCGCCAGCCAGCCATGAGCAGCCAGAGCGTCCAGCCAGGACCAGCCAGAGCCGTCCAGCCAGGACCAGCCAGAGCCGTCCAGCCAGGACCAGCCAGAGCCGTCCAGCCAGGACCAGCCAGAGCCGTCCAGCCAAGACCAGCCAGAGCCAGCCAGCCAGGATCTGCCAGAGCCAGCCAGCCAGGATGCGCCAGAGGCAGCCAGCCAGGATCCGCCAGAGCCAGCCAGCCAGGATCCGTCCCTCAGTCCGGTGCTGCCCCTCAGTCCGGTGTTGCCCCTCATTCCGGTGTTGCCCCTCAGTCCGGTGCTGCCCCTTAGTCCAGTGCTGCCCCTTAGTCCGGTGCTGCCCCTTAATCTAGTGGGGTTAATTTGGAGGAGGCTACGGAAGATGGGATTGACTATGGTGGCGTGGGGACCACGACCAGCGCCAGAGCCGCCACCGTGGACAGACGCCCACCCAGACCCTCCCCTAGAGTTTATGCTGGTGCGCCCGGAGTTCGCACCTTAAGGGGGGGGGGGGGGGGGGGGGTTTATGTCACATTCCTGACCTGTTTTCTTTTGATTTGTATTTATTTAGTTGGTCAGGGCGTGAGTTAGGTGGGTTTGTCTATGTGTGATTTTCTATGTTGGGATTTTGTGTTCGGCCTGGTATGATTCTCAATCAGAGGCAGCTGTCAATCGTTGTCCCTGATTGAGAACCATACTAAGGCAGCCGGGGTTTCACGTGTGTTTTGTGGGTGTTTGTTCCTGTGTCAGTGTTTGTGTCACACAGGACTGTTTCGGTTTTGTCACGTTTGTTGGTTGTTTTGTATTTTGAAGTGTTTTGTTGACTTTCATTAAATAATGAACACTAACCACTCTGCGTTTTGGTCCTCTCCTTCTGTCAGCGAGGAGAGCCATTACAGACGTTGAGACTGGTGTTTTGTGGGTACTTTTTAATGAAGCTGCCAGTTGAGGACTTGTGAGGCATCTGGTTCTCAAACTAGACGCTCTAATGTACTTTTGCTCAGTTGTGCACTGGGGCCTCCGATTCCTCTTTCTCTTCTGGTTAGAGCCAGTTTGCGCTGTTCTGTGAAGGGAGTAGTACACAGCGTTGTACGAGATCTTCAATTTCTTGGGAATTTCTTGCATGGAATGGCCTTCATTTCTCAGAACAAGAATAGACTGACGAGTTTCAAAAGAAAGTCTTTGTTTCTGGCCATTTTGAGCCTGTAATCCAACCCACAAATGCTGATGCTCCAGATACTCAACTAGTCGAAAGACGGACAGTTTTATTGCTTCTTTAATCAGAACAACAGTTTTCAGCTGTGCTAACATAATTGCAAAATAGTTTTCTAATGATCAATTAGCCTTATAAAATTATAAACTTGGATTAGCTAACACAACGTGCCATTGGAACACAGGAGTGATGGTTGCTGATAATGGGCCTCTACGCCTATGTAGATATTCCATAAAAAATAGCCAATAGTCATTTACAATATTAACAATGTCTACACTGTATTTCTGATCAATTTGATGTAATTTCAATGGACAGAAAATGTGCTTTTCATTCAAAAACAAGGACATTTCTAGGTGACCCCAAACTTTTGAACGGTAGTATATATATATATATATATATATAATTTTTTTCTTTAAAATTACAATAACACAATACAAAGACAATACGAATGGCCGCTCCCACCGTGGGTGCACTGGTCAGAGGGCGCACTCGCCCCCACCTGCCCCGAGACGCAGGCAATACCCTGGCCCAAAGGGATTTTTCAAGGGCGGGAAGAACCAAGCCCCTATGGAAGCGAGCTCACCCATAACTACCAGGTCCAGCACACACACTGCTCACAGCATGAAACCAAAACATACACTGAACGCAAATATAAACACAACATGTAAAGTGTGGGTCCCATGTTTCATGAGATGAAAGAAAATTATCCCAGAAATGTTCCATATGTACAAAAAGCTTATTTCTCTCACATTTAGTGTACAAATGTGTTTACATCCCTATTAGTAAGCATTTGTCCTTTGTTAAGATAATCCATCCACCTAACAGGTGTGGCATATCAAGAAGCTGATTCAACAGCATGATCATTACACAGGTACACCTTGCGCTGGGGACAATAAAAGGCCACTCTAAAATGTGCAGTTCTGTCACATAACACAATGCCACATGTGTGCAAAGTTTTGAGGGAGCATGCAATTGGCATGTTTACTGAAAGAATATCCACCAGAGCTGCTTCCAGTCAATTAAATGTTAATTTCTCTACCATAAGCTGCCTCCAATGTGGTTTTAGAGAATTTGACAGAACATCCAACCGGCCTCGCAACTGCAGACCATGTGCATGGCGTCTTGTGGGTGAGCGGTTTGCTGATGTCAACGTTGTAAACAGAGTACCCCATGGTGGCGGTGGGATTACGGTATGGGCAGGCATCAGCTACGGACAACGAACCCAACTGCATTTTATCGATAGCAATTTGAATGCACAAAAATACCGTGACAAGATTCTGAGGCCCATTGTGAGGCCCATTATATTTAAGGTATCTGTGACAAAAAGATGCATATCTGTATTCCCAGTCATGTGAAATGTTGTTTTTTTCAATTGACTGATTTCCTCATATGACCTGTAACTCAGTAAAACCTTTGAAATTGTTGCATGTTGCTTTTATATTTTGGTTCAGTATAAATAGCGAAACGCAAAACATACAATAATCCCATCCCCACCCACACCCCTGATTGGAGGACCTCAAACATTTATACTGTACGTTTGTGTATATATTTACTTCAGACAGCCACAGATCTTCCATCTTCCCAATAAATAATCATTCTACAATTTCCTCCCACAATACATCCTTCCATTCTCCCATGGTGTATCCCTAGGGACTTGAACCTGCCCATCTGCAACATTTCTGCCGAAATTGCCCGGAAAATAAAATGTTTACCCAAGAGCACAATGATATTTACTATTGAATGACTGTGGTCCTTCAAATCCCCCAGCAATACTGTTTGCAGGTCCAACCGCACCCTGACATTATAGCAGAACAACCATTCCTGGACTTGAATCCAAAAACAATCCACCAATGGACCGTACCAAAAGAGATCCTCTAATGATTCTGTTTCCTCGTGGCAAAGTCTGCACCGGTCTGACTGTTCAATACCCCAGACACTGAGCACTATTATTGTAGCGAGAATTTCATATAATAGCTTAAATTGTAAAGAATGATTTGATGCATCAATTGTTGTTTTGTATATCAGTTCATAAACCCAATGCTATGGTATTGAATTGAAAATCTGAAAATCTGTTCCCAACTATCTTTGATTTTATACAGCATAGTTGTCAACATTATTTGTAAAGGAGGCTGTACCTAAACAATACCCATACTATAGGTCTCATATGGGACAATCGTGATACTGTATGTAGGTGAGTCAGTGACTTGGTCACATAAAAGTGTTTTTCTAGGAAATGTAAGGACTTTTCATTGATGTAAGCCTGCCAGTGGCTGAGAGCAGATAGCCTTTCAAATCTCTATGGGTTTTACGAAGCATCAGCCTCCAATTGCTTCAATCCACACCTCTTAGCCTTAGTATAGCCAAAGCAATCCATCTAATGGGGTGGGTTATAGGTTTGTAATATGTACTATCACAGAAGGAGAGTGTAAGAGTACTTCTCCATAGTGGGGTAGACACAGTGTAAGGAGTCCAAATTAGTATTACTGTCTGAGATGGGGAGGGGCCACAAACCTAAGAAAGAATAGGCTTGTTTTGTGAAAACTATCTAGGCAGACTTAATTAGAGGATTGAATGAATGAATCAGTCTTCTGAATATCAAAATATATCAACCTGCGACAGCAGACAAACTTTTCAAAAGTCAATTTGATTAGAGAGCAAATTGATTAATTGCATCACTCCAATTCAAATTAGCTGATTGATTTGTGTTGTGCAAGAAAATGGCTGATTCATAGCAATAAAACAAATCCAATCTCAAGCAACATTAATAATTGAAATTCATTTTCAAATGATGAAAGCATTGCTTATTAATTTGCTCCTGTATTGAATGAGAATTTCCTAAATTACAGTGTGGAGAACCTGAAAAGAATATAGATGAATATGACATCTAAAGTATGAATTCCATGTGGAACACCCACCATAAAAATAACCCTGATCAGTCCCCACCTTAGCAAGGTCTAGGAGAAGTGTGGCAGAATCGTCCGTGCGTTATGCAGTTTGCTCTGCGTATCCCATCTACCATTTTATAAAGTACGATACGTAGTTGTATCGACTGTGCAGTGACAAACGACCAATACGTTGTTGTCATCATGGTATGCATGCCAATCATAACTTTTCTTTTGATCAATTAGTAGGATGCATTTCATGCTTGATAAGTTTTAATGCATGACGTGTTTATTTCTCATTCCAGACACTGCCAAGAGAAGCAGGTTGATAGCCTTAATTGTTATAACTTTTTTATTACCTTTTCTATTATAATGTACATTCTGTCAAATACCCCATAAGTGACCACAGTATACATACCGTAGTTCGTGGCGTGCTATTCATATTCAAAGACCATACGTTCACAAAACAAATCCTAACATGAATCTGCTAAATGTGCACATGCAATAGTCTACACAAATAAAGTTATTTTGAAACAACACTGCGCATGCATGTTCCCAAAATGGAGCGTCGCATCATTTATAGCTACATTACGCCAACATTGAACTGATGAAGGCTAGAGACTAAGAACATCCCATAGCATATCATAAATAGGTCTGACACTTATAGCGCTCACCTCCAACTGTGTTGAGAGAAATGAGACAGCAACGGGGGAAGCGAAATATCTCAATCGAATGTTAAAAATGTTTGGCATTAAAATGTCCATGACGCACCATTCACCACAAAACGCTTGGTCAACAAACATATCAGTGAACAGCCGCTGCAGGAAAGCTGTGTCCACTGCATACTGATGACAGAATTAGCGAAATATAATTTAATGTCATGAATTAACCATACGCCAACTTCATGTCCCAGTGGAATCGTTCTCAACTGCTGCAAGCAACAACTCTGGTGGAAATGCACGTAACATAGGTTTGAATTTACTCACAACTTCTATGATTCGATAAAACTTACCTCGTATTGGCAGGTCGTAAGTTATAAAAGTTGAGCTCTTTCCGTGTTGGCTACCACTAGAGGTGATGATGACAAAAAATATATGAAAAGTTTGTAATACAAACGTATTCCTGATCGTGCACAGGTGAATAGAATAACTCTACCACAACGCGCATTGGTGAACCTAGAAGAGATGCAGCGCAGGAACTCCGATCCCCGAATCCCCTCCCTCTCCATCTCCATCTCCCTCTCTCTCTCTCTCTCTCTCTCTCTCTCTCTCTCTCTCTCTCACTCACACACACACGCAAACAGACGAATGTGCCTTCGCTGACTGAAAATTATTCAGATGGTCCTCTCCTCTCTGGCTGCACCAGAGCTGGCTCAGTTGGAGATTCCCCAGCCAGCTGCGTAGGGTTTTGGGTACTCCCACAAAGAGGCGCAAGGTACAATGCCAGGCATGAACTGGGGCATGACTACCAGACCTAACAAAATGATTTACAGTACAGCGACTGTAATCATGTTATGGTACCAAAACTGTTACTGTAGTCTTATATACAGTACCAAGTCAGTTAGTGTAACCTAATTTATACTACCAATTACAATTACAACATTTTACTTTAATTACCCAGTGACATATTACTCACGGTTCTTTGCAAGTTTTAATTTTGATATTTACATTTAGGCCTACATTTGTGTAATTTAGAGGGTGCAACTAACTAGTGATGCATTCAACCAAGGTTGATAAAAAAAACACATGACAGCCATAGGAAGCAAAACGTTTCTGTACCCATTAGCCTGCTGAACGTGTTGTTGTAGTTAAGCATATACTGGTCTTCAAAACAAATCTAATTACAACAAGATATCTTATGATATACTGTATCTCTGACTATATCTGGATAATGGCAGTACCTTACTGAGATATCCCCAGTAATGTGATGCCAGCTTCCGATAAATTACAATAATTTAAATGCAATGAAGCACAGTACAAGACTGTAAAAGTGACTATTAAGCAGTAATATTTTGTTTTTACAAGGGATTGGCTGCTAGGCATGTGTATATAACAGATTATTAATGAATACTAATCACTGCCCGTGATTACAGGAGAAATCAGATTAAATGGACATGGTTAAATATTCAACAATGAAAGGTTTAAGACCTGCTACCACTCTGAGATGTTTCCTATATACATTTAATTTGTAAATGTCTATGAGCCAGTGATACCACAATATCTACAATTTCTATAATTTGCAGTATGCTGCCGTGAATATACAGCAAAACAGTACTTCATTGTTGAATTGTAATGAAAAAACTATTCAGCAATTGCAAATAGTGAATATGTAATTATACATTACAGTATACTAACTGATATTTGGTGTTTATATCACTTGCATTTTAGACCTTAACAAAAGCTTCTAAACTGACAGTCACTCCAGGGGAAAACAGATCAAAAAGACATGGCTAGCCACTCAACCAATACATGTTTGGGACAGAACTGCCACTCTGATCTGTACTCTATATAAATTAAATTGTTAGGGAACCACTACCACATGTCAGTTAAAGGTCATGAAAAGTCGAAATCTGTTTTTTCATTCAATTTCATGATATTTGGATGAAACCAGATCAAATTATGATGAACAAAGTATGAAAAATTACTATTGCTTCTACATTGATACAGTTTGATCATAAAGTTTCTGGTCCCCTCTCCCAAGTCAAACACTTGGATTCAGGATGTGGGATTATTAACCCTTGTGTAGTCTTAACATTCTGTATAGTCCCCTCGTCCTAAGGGTAAAAAATGACCCGCCTTCACTAAACCCCTAAAATGATATTGATCTTGTTCCATATCACAAAGGCATTGTATGAGGACACATCAATGATGTTATGGAAGATGACCAGGGGCCAGCGGGCAGTCATCCTCCTGCAGCTGTAAATTCCAATCACCTTGTCCAGGTTGTCCACGCCTCCTTTGTTGTGATTATAGTCCAGGATGATGGCTGGCTTCCTCTCTTCACGATCACTGACCTCAGCCGTTTTGTGCAGTGTGCTCAAGACGATCACATTCCTGTTCCTCTCTGGGAGGTAACAAACTAGAGTGGCGGTGGGGGTGAAGGCAAACTTTGATGAGGCCTCTCTCCCCCTTTTGCGAGGTGTGCAGGGGGGAGCTCAGTCTTGTTCTTTCTAACTGTGCCAACCATGGTGATCTTCCTCTTCAGGAGCTGCTGGCTGAGTTCAACCAGTAGCACACATAATCTCAATTTTTCATTGTGTGTGTGTGTGTGTGCCTTTGTGTTTTTTGTGGTGTGTAAATTATTTTATAACTTCCAGGTCAAAAATGACCCTAAGACAATCTTTGTACCCTGGTGGTGAACAGTTTTCATGTAAATATGAACAGAGGCGATGTTTCACTTTTTCTAATGTTGTTGTCACTCTTGGAAAAGTCATCAAATTTCAAGTTGGAAAAATATAATTTAGGGGGATTTCTCTGCTGTTGAACATAGTGTCGGGTCATTTAAGGGGCTAGGGTGACATCACTCTAACAAATGATTTTCCTCCTTTTATATTTTGCAGATGCTCTTTTCTGGAGCAATTAGGCTTAAGTGCTTTGCTCAAGGGAACATCAACGTTTTTTTCACCTAGTTGGCTCGGGAATTCGAACCAGCAACCTTTTGGTGGCCCAACGCTAACCACTATACTACCGGCTGCCTCCCTTTGAAAGTCATTGTATTTCCAAGCCACTGTACTGCACTTTTAATTAAATCTTCATCAGTGCTCATTGACGATGCATTGAGTAGAATGCTCATTTGGGCATCAGTACAAAACAAACGTTCAAAACAATATTGTGAGAAAACATGCAACCCATGAATAATTACATAGCTATTCTACTGGTGCCAAAAATTGACTGTAGGGTGTCAGCAAATATTATTAAAAGTTTACACAATTCATCTATGGCAAAGATACTTATATGTCTCCCCTTTCATCTCTATCTGGTGTTAGCTAGTTACTGGTTAGGTAGGTCTTCAGCCAACATGGAACCAAAAGGTGGGAAGGGTCATTCAAAACTGTGACAAAGTTGTCATTTCAACACATCCGTCAGTGCTGCTGTGAACCAAGCGACACGCCAATAAAGCATATCATAGAATGTGGAGGAAAGGTCTACTGATTAAACATAATTGAATTGATATGAATGGAATGGATATTAGTGGGAGAATGTACAACTTGATTGTGGATTTCTTGTTTGACCAAACCTTCCAGGTCAGGGTGGGATCGGAGTTATCAAGCGAATGAGGTGGAAAATGGAACTCCACAGGGTAATACTATTAGTCCAATCTTATTCATGTTGATGATATCTTTGGGGATATCAGAAGGGTATAGCGGCAGCCTTAAATCCAGATGAAGGTGCCATTTGGAAAAGGGGAAGGAATATTCCTTATGTAACAGAGAAAATGAAAGGTGCTGCTGTAGCAGTAGAGGAATGGTCCTTATCATGGGGTTTCAAGTTATCTGTATCTAAATCGTGCCACATGTTGTTCACGAACAAAAAGATTAAGGAAGAAGTCAGTGTTCAATTATATGGAGAACAAATGGAAAGGGTAACAAAATGTATGTATTTGGGGCTATGGTTTGATGAAATATGGAGACGCAATATTACATGCGTTGACACTAAATGTAAGAAAGTATTTAATCTTATGAGGACAATATTTTGGCATGATTGGGGGGCAGATAGTCAATCTTTACTAAATATATATTGTACTTTGATGAGATTGTCCATAGATTATGGGTGCTTTGTATATGGTTCTGCGGCTTTTATATCACTGTTGCGCCTTGATAGGATGCAAGCGTGGGCACTCAGGATGTGCGATGGTGCATTTAAAACCACACCGGTTGAGGCTTTACAAGTAGATACTGGGGAAATGCCACTATCCCTTAAACAAGTTAAGCTAGCCCTGGAATGCAGGGCAAGACTGTAGGGTAGTATGGTAGATCATCCTACACTGACAGTATTGGAAGACTCCTGGGAATATGAACGATATCAAAAGAGGGGTTTTGGTCCAGAGATTGGGAAAAGGGTTGATGAATATGGACTCAGGGACCTTGTTAAAGGGCCATCTGTGGCAATAGGAAATGTGCCACCGTGGTTTTCTACAAGACCAGATTTTAATCTTAGCCTGATTGAAGAAAAGACAGTGGCGTGATAAAGATAATGTAGGAACAATAGTGGATCAATGTATTAGTAATCAGTTTTATTCTTGCCTTTCAGTGTATACAGATTATTTAAAAGATCCAATGAATGGGAAGACAGGAGCAAGTGTATTTATTCCTGAGTTCAATGTTAATCTATGGATGAGACTAACAAATTATGTATCTGTATATTCAACAGAAATGGCTGTGATAATTGTTAGATTGCCATGGATAGAGGAGGTGCAACCAAGAAGAGTAGTAATTTGTTCAAACTCTGCAATTTTATAAATTCCGACAGACTATTTGTTCGACATGGTGAGATTTTTTAGTGTCGGGAAAATAATAATTTTGCAAGAAATGGCAGGGATACACCTTTATGCGCAATTATTGATATAATAGCCACCATATCGATGTAAACTTGGAGCCAAGCTATATGTTGTGTGGTCCTCCTACTAAGACTTGGGAAACCATCCAGTTTATTAGGCTACAGATTAAATAAACTATGATGAACTTCACAGGGTGGTGAAAGTGCACTTGATGAGCTTGGTGCTCCTTGAAATATTGAGGGTCTTATTCTGATGACATGATGATCAGTACTTGGCTGCCGTTTGACAAATAAAAACAATATCGCTCTTATCCATAATAATCTCATCATATAGGTAGCCTACCTGCACTGTATCTGCAAGCTGTTGGCTAGAGCACCCCCATCCCCACCCCCAAACTACTTCCCCCTGGCTATGGTGCCAAGACCAGAGTGGGTACATTTGCTATATAACACAAGCGTTTTTTTGTGGCAAAATCATCAGCATCATTGAAAATGCAATGGAAACCCATTCATTTGTATTTTTCATTCAGTATTTTGGACTTTTATCCAAAATAAGTCTGTTTGATGGAAACATCTTCGGTGGGAAAATGTGCATGTTGTTTTATGTAGATTTGAGAATTTTCACATTAAAATCTGTCACAAATTGGATTGAAACTTAGCTAGTGGTGTCCGTTTTGTAATACAGCTCTCATTTGGCATGTCTCTTGTGATGCAGTTGACAGTAGTACTGACGGATGTGTTGACTTGACAACTGAGTCAGAGTTTTGAATGTCCCTTCCCCTCTTTTCTTTCATGCTGGCTGAACACCTAGCTAACCAGTAACTAGCTAACACCAGACAGAGGAAAGGGGAGACATATGAGTATCTTTGCCTTAGATGAATAGTGTAAACTTTTAATTGTATTTGCTGACACTAGTAGAGTAGGCCCTCCTCAAACACGCCTTTGTTGGCTATCACTGTTGGTTACAAGGCGGTACTTATTTAAATTAGGGAAGAGAATATCATGTTACCATTGGTGTAATAAAATGAGAGTTAGGGTGATGTTATCATATCCGCTTAATAATCCTGCATACTAAATTTAAGTGTTTGACATGGGGGAAAGGACCAGTAACTTTAAACTTTATCAATGTAGATGCAACAGTCATTTGTTACACTTTGGACATCATACTTTGATTTGGTTTCATCCAAATATCATCTAATTTAATGAAAAACCTGATTTGAACTGTTCATGACCTTTAATGTCCATTCTACAGTGGTTTATGTTGAACTTACAGAAAAGTCTTACAGTGTGCTGTAAAACAAACGAACAGTATTGTACTGTGCATTCTACAATGTTTTACTGTTGAAATTACAGAAAAGTCTTACAGTGCTGCTAACTGACCAGTTTTATAGTGGCGGCAGATGGCACCATCTAAAGTGTTTTAAATGTTTGTGGTTTTGATGGGACTCTGAACTAACTTAAAATAAATACACACAGGGAGATAGGGCTATGATGACTCATGGAATTTATGTCATTTCAAGCCATCCAGGTGGCCTAAACTTGCAAATAGCTTTTAATGAACTTCAGTACAGTAGCTATTCACATTGATTGTCTGTCAGTACTTTTTTGAGGCCTTTGTTTTTAGATGTTTCAGTCTATGCTTTTTTAAATGAGCTTTTAGACGTCTTGTGGTTCACTTTGAACCCGCTATTGAGCATTTGGTTTTGGTTTGTTTCAGAAGATGAATAAATAATTGGACTGGAAAGGGAATCATATTTAGAATAGTCCATTCAATCTGAATTTTAATTATGGTCTTGAAATATTGAATTGTCTGCCAGTAATGTGTAAGCCCCAAAAAATCATAACAGTGCAATATGTTTTTACATTATTTAAATATTTGCCTTAATTGCTGCTCCAATTTGGCCTGCAGTGCAAGTTCCACATTTTTTAAATTGATCATTTTACCGTTCCTCCACATTTTTCGCGACAACCTATACATATTTCGGTTCCCATCTAGAGAAGGTTAGGTTTTTCATCCAATTAGCCACTAACTGGGCTCCTTAGGCAACAAAGAGTGCAGTAAAAGACTGACCCAATACAGTCATGCTGCTTGTCTATGCTATGTTGACAGACCTCTGGAGCAAACCAATATGCTATTACCCATTTGTTCCACAGCTTTTTAGCTACACTATGGTTGCATCCCAAATGGCACCCTGTTCCTTATATAGGGCTCTGGTCAAAGCAATATGCTATACAGGGAACAATGTGCCATTTGGGACATAGCTCAGTGACTCTAATTAAAGCTGTGTTTAATAACACAATTTTCACGCAATAGGAGACCGCCCTTATCAAAGCCACAGATGTAGACTAATAGTCCAACACGATGGTGTCTGTGTATCAGGGTTGGTGGTTACTTCATATCACAATGTCATTAGCTGGGTAAAACCAGAACATTGTTCTTTCTCAGAGAGGGCAGCTACTGTATATATGCGCACATGCCATGTCCAATTAAGGGAGGGGAGGACTGAGCATGTTCCTGTTAGAGATTGGTAGTGCCACTTGAACTAGAGACTAATACTGTAACTGAGAGGAAGTTAATAGGAAATATGGAAAGTTATATGACTTGCACAACAAGATGGTTCCCCTTTAAGAATATGGTTGAAGACAGAATCCTGAGAAAGAGAAACCTGAGAAAGAGGACGTTTTAGATAATTATATTATTATGTCTTTTGTTTTGTGCTTATTGTTCTATACCTCTTGCATTATTGGACAAGCATGCTTCTTTTTGAATTGTCATGCTAGAATCTAGGTATTCTCTCCATCCTTGTCTCCTCTATGATGTACCGTAGTGCACAGAGCTGAAGAAGTGACCCAAACCAATAGAAAGAGCAGCCTCTTTCTGCCAGATCTGGAAAAGCAGGTGAGAGAGCATAAATATCCCTAACAGTCATTCTGATTCCCATGTAAAATAGCCTTTTGAGTGATTCAAATATCACTCATAATATTTTTGAGGGATAGAAATGCTGAAAATCTCACATGGCTAACTACCCTTAATAATCCTGCTCCTGAATCCAAGTGTTTGACATGGAGGAGGGGACTATTAACTTTATGATCAAGCTTTATCAATGTAGAACCAACAGTCATTTTTCATACTTTGGTCATCCTACTTTGATCTGGTTTCATCCAAATATCATCCAATTTCATGAAAAAAATGATTTTGACCTTTAAATGAGAGAGGATGGGTGGATGTATGGGTCAGAGTGGTGGAAAAAGAGAAATTAGGGAGGGGAAGGCAGGAAAATTAGGTTGTGTGGAAGAGAGGGATGGGGAGAAATTGTTGAGGGAGATATTATGGATAGACAGATGTTTAAAAAGTTTCATTAGATGCAAAGGTGTTAGCTAGAGCAAGAGAGGGAGGATGTACAGATAGTAAGAGAGAATCCAAGTCGGAAAGAGAGGAAGAGCGAGAATGATTGATCAGGAAAGGGGGCGGCAGCAGTTCAGTGGTGAGAGTTATTTAATGGGAGAGTGACATTGGGAGCTCTGCTAGTCCGCTCTCCCTAATCAATCAGAAATGGTCAGGAGGCATCAGAGGTGATGCGGCACTCCCATCCAGATTGGCTCCCTCTGGATCCTGCAGCCTCCAACCGCCCATGTCTTCTCCTCCCTTGTGGGGCCCCAGTGTTGAGAATCAGCGAAGTGGAGATGTTGTTTCCTACCTTCACCATCTGGGGGCAGCCCGTAAGGAAGTCCAGGACCCAATCGCACAGGGCGGGGTTGAGAGGGAGTATACACTGCAGCGATAATAACCAATGAGAATTCTCTTAGGGAGATAATACGGACGGCATTTGATTGTGAGGAATTCTAGGACTTGAGTGAACAGAAGGACTTGAGTTCCTGTATGTTGGTACAATTACACCATGAGTCGTTAATCATAAAACATACACCCCCACCCTTCTTCCTCCCTGAGAGATGTTTATTCCTGTCGGCGCGACGCACAAAGAATCCCAGTGGTTGTACTGACTCTGACACCATGTACCCAGAGAGCCATGTTTCCCTGAAACAGGGTATGTTACAGTCACGGATGGCAATTGAATGTTCCAGAACGTAAAAACTTACTGAACGTAGCCCAGGTATTGTACCAAATTTTCCTCCTTCTGGAAACAGTATCTGTAGTCATAACATTACGTTCCTTTTCATTTGGTACTCTCTGTACAATACAAATATGGGAATTGATATCCCTCCCAAAGCCGGCCCCAATGGATACCAAATGAAATGGCTCATGGCAAGATGTGGTAGTCTGGGTATTGCGCACACGGAGTGCTGCCTAATGACCCTCTCCTGTCCCATTGTAAGCACACTGTGGGCTACACTGGGAGAAGTGACATCTAAGCTATAAATCTTCACAAAAGTGGTGGTGTGATGCCCTTCATGCTGCAGCACAAATATTCCCTACAGTCAACCTTTTAAATTATGCCCAAGATGCTGCCAGAACCCTAGTGGAGTGGACACATACACCACTAGGTAACCCTTGAACCTTGCTGCCATATGCCAGGGAGATAGCCTCCACAACCCAGTAGGAGAGACGCTGCTTAAAGGACGCCCTGCCAGGAGCTGAATTTGCAAAACAGACAAAAATCTGGTCACATAACTTCGGGTCCGCTCAATATACATGCGTGAAGTTCATACTGGACACAAGGCATATAAGCTCTGTTTCTCTTCAGAAGCAAAAGGAGGAGGCAAAGGGAAATAGCTCTAAAGCTAAGAACCTGTAGGACAGTGGCCCTCGCCCTGAAGGTACGGATAACACGCGGAGTTCCCAAACACGTTTAGCCGAGGCTAAAGCCATGAACACTAGGAGAAGATATTCAGATCTCCTGTCTCCAGAGGTGCGAAAGGGGCTGCACACAATACCTCCAAAACCAGTCAAATCCCACTTGGGCGCAATAGGTGTAAAGACAGGTCTGAGACAGTGAACACCTTTCAGGAACCGCACAACCTGGGGGTGGGCCCCAGTATGGCTCCGTCAATTCCCACATGAGATGCTGAGATAGCGGCCATGTACACTTTCATAGTGGTGAATGCCCGACTCTGCTCGAAAACCCCCATTAGGAACATTAGGATGTCCCTTAAAGAGCACTGAAAAGGAACAAGTCCTTTATCTTGGCACAAAAGCTCAAACACTTTTATACGCATACAGCCCTCTTATGGAGGGCACACTTGTGGACTTAATAGTAGCAATAACGTTCGGAGGTAAACCTCTAGCCATCAGATTGGCCCTCTCAGGG